>NW_025828972.1:0-1346 GCF_002878395.1 Capsicum annuum | reverse complement strand
TTGCGAATTAATTTAAAACTCGTTGCAAAATAAAGAGTGAAAAGAATAAAAATGGAAAGATAGAATTATTTCAAGTTTACAAAAGACAAATTAATACCTTTAACGTCAGGTAAATTTTTTTAGGCAAGTTAAAATATTTGTCTCGATTAAGAATGCGGCGTACGCATCTTTCTGAGACGTTTAAAATAATTCGAGGATGCAATATTGCACTTCGACAAAGATTTTCTTAAAAATAATTTTCACTAGTTTAATACAAAAGTTTTAAATAGTTTTAGTATGATAAAAAATGAATGAATTTCGGCCTTAACATAATTTATCAAAAATAGTTTTAGTTAAGTATAAGTCAATAAAAGCGACCGTGATAGAATCACGGGACTCGAGGGGTGCCTCACACCTTCCCCTCGGTCAACAGAATTCCTTACCCGGTCTTCTGTTTTCGTAGACCAACTAAGAGTCATTTCCTTTTGATTAGGGATTCAATAAGATGACTTGGAACACCATAACTCAATTCCAAGTGGCGACTCTGTAAATAGAATAATCCCTATTCAATAACCGTCACTTTAATTGGAAAAACCCTTTGACTTCAATCTCCCTTCGGGCGGAAAAAGGGGTGTGACATGGATTCATTCATATTATGCTTTCAGCATATGCTCCTCTACTTGTGCATGTCAATGAATTTTTCATGCGAAAACCAAGGAGTCGTATGGTTATTGCACCTCGTGTACATCAAATCCAGCTATGCTCCATCAAACCTTGGTCAAAATTTAATTTACTTTTTGCTGGATTTCTTATCTTGAATCTTAAGGACAAGGTTCTTATTGAGGATGGGGGTATTGTTATGAACTCTGTCATGGGCTTTGGACTTGGGCCTGAGGTGAAGTTACAGCCCAACAAAAGAGTGGATTTCATTTGGGATCCGGGTTAAGCAAACACGTTAAATGGGATCAGTTACCTACGAAAGAGATTATGCAAATTATGTTGAAGGTTCGGCTTAGTCTATATTCTCTCATCTCCCCTTCAATGGTCTATTATCTCATCTCCTTCTAGTTACCTTCTTCCTCTGTTACTCGTAGATTTCCATTAGTGTTTATCCATTATTACTTTGTGACTCGAATTCTTATTTGTATTCGAATTTGAAAGTATAATATATATATATTAGAGTTGTGGTGTGAAATTGAGGTTGTTACATGGCTTCCTTTTCAAAGTTATATTTTTATTTATGAGGTATGTCGGAAACTATTTACTTCATTTAGTTGTCCGGAGTTCGAATTTAATTTTGCATGAGGCATGTTGGAAAATTAATTACATATACAGAAAATACATAAGAAATAATAGAAGTCATATTA
>NW_025828971.1:0-1806 GCF_002878395.1 Capsicum annuum | reverse complement strand
CCCTTTTGTACTTTTATAACATTAGAATTTCTTGTACTGATACCACCGAGTTTTGGGATTTTTCAATGTTTTGATCTTTAATTCATATATTCCGTATTCTTTTCCTTGTATTATTGAGTAGTCCGTTACTAGCCATTCTGAACTACGGTTGGCTTGCCTATTGATGAGTTATGTAGGCTCCATCATGACTTGAGAGTCTGGCCGTGGAGATTTCATTGGACTAGGACCTTGAATCACTAGTAATTTCATTCTCATTATTGGTCAACATTGAACTCTTACCCATTTGTTCATTCTTTTGCATTCATACTATCCATATCACATGTAAGGGCTTTAGCTCATTTAGGTAATTCAACACTTTATATGACCACATGGACCTCATGGGAGTCTTCATTGCTCAACCATTCCAATAGGACAATGCCTTAACTCATTTAATCATACAATTCAATTTATGGTCATCATGACCTACTCAAGCTATTCATATTTCATTAACGATATTATATCCCATTTTCATCACACTTGGTTCAATACACAATTCAAGTTCATCTTCATGTCTAGGGTTTTACCCTCTCATTATCCATCAACCAACAAGGCTATAAATTTCATAATACATGGATCACCAAGCCTATACAATAATTTATCAATCATTTACACATATTGGGCCATTTCCCTAGTTTAAAACATCATCATGATGTAACTAGACAATCCACTTAGACATTTTCACAAACACCTTATGTTCTTACCTTTAACAAGGTCATTTTCATGGTAGAATTCATCAAGATTAGGGTTACTGATGAACCACATGTTAGACCACATAAAATAAGCATCCATGAATGTAAATCATCATCAATAACATGAATAAACACAAGTCTAAGTAGGAATCATCATTGTTCATCATTTAACAACAAAATCCTTTTCATTTGATTTCAAAACCAACATGTACAGTAATTCAAGTGTGAAATACATGGGTTTTAGAGTTATTTAATATGGGGAAGAGTTACATGCCTTAAAAAACTTGAATCACCAAGAATTTTGAAGCCCTTTTTCCTCTTGAAGATCACCCTCCAAACCCTAGACTCTAATCTTGTTTCAAGAACCTTTAGAGAGTTATAGAGTATTTGAGTCTGGTAAATAAGGTATTAGGAGACTGCAATGTCTTATATAGTGAACGGACTTAGGGTTTTAGGTATGGTAAATGACCGCAAGGCCCTTAGTTAAAATCTAGAAAATGACCCCATCCAAGGGTATGACTTCTCCATACGACTCTCTAAGAAATCGTACCATAGGGTACGCGTGGTACGTTGAATCTTACCCTAGGCTTCTCCTAGGTCACCTACACTACAAGGGGTATGAGTGTACACCCTTGAGTCATATCCAAAGGGTACTAATAACCCCTAACTCGTATAGAACAACCATATAGAAAATAGTCCACTTTAAGTTAGGTCGTCACTCCATATGATTGAGTTATATAAGCCTCATATGCATTGGTTACGACCAGGGGGAGGCCATGTCTTATTGTGGATAGTATATTACCCTCATAGACTGCTCAAGGTAAGAAAGGGGGAGGTAAAGTTGGGTACGACCCATATCCAAGGGTACGACTTAAGACCCTACTCATACCCAACTCAGAGACACAAAAATAAAGTTGTTTCTCAATGGTTTAAAGTCTGGGCGTTTCAATTATCCCCTACTTGGATCATTCTTCCGCGAATGAAGAGTAAGGCTAGTATAAACACGAGTTAACACATCAACATGGCTCAAACAACCTTTACAAAAGTTAGGAACAAGAACACAACAAAGGTACAACTC
>NW_025828970.1:0-1110 GCF_002878395.1 Capsicum annuum | reverse complement strand
TTATGGTTCGTTTACTAGCATGTACGAATTCTTTGTTGAGAGCGAGCGATTTGATGTTGATACTTTCTTATTTGTGCATAGATATCGTCGTGAAGTAATATGGGGAAGTTTTCTTCATTGAGGATGCAGGCGGATAAAAGCCAGATTGCTTATTGTATTTCTTTAATTGAGTTCGCCAACACTTTAGAAATTCATTTGTGAGATAGAAAAATTTGTACTAAATTGTCTCATGTGCTGAAAAACTGTTTTGACAAGATGATGTAAGAATTTGTTATTGTAAAGTGTAAGTACCCATGGCCATATAACTTTGAGATTGTGATGAAAAAAGGAAGTAATTATGTTTTTGAATTCATGTGTTTAAGGATGAACAAGGTTTTAAGTGTGGGGTGGTGATCTTGGGTATATTTATATGCTCAAAGCACCAATATGCACCCAGATTTGAACTTAATTCAAGAACTTTTGTATGAATTCTTGATTATAATTCAATTTTTATTCCATTTTGTGCCTAATGGATATGATTAGTACTTTTAGGATCAAAATCATAAAGAATTGTGCATAATTGGATACAGCGAGGATATGGAAGTGGTGAAGGAATGCAAGGGACTGAAATTATGCTGAAAAGGGGAAGCTGGAAAGAAGAAATCCTCATTTGAAGACTCTCCGCGTCGTGATGATAAACAAAATAGCAATGGTCAAATTCCAGTGAAGGTTTGCGAAACCACCGCATCGCGGAGAAGTCTTGTTTATCAAATTTGGTGACCTGAAGGTTTAGCATATCGCGGAGGATGATTATTTTGCAATTGTCCCCATCCAGTGGCTTACTGCGATAGTGGCACATCGTGGTGAGGGTGCATTTTATAATTATTAGGGAATACTTGAGCTCCGCGATTTCCCAAATTTTAAAGAAAAATAGCAATCGAAGTCATGGCACGATGCGCCGGGTGGATAAATCGGGAATATTTTAAGTGTTTTGTCCTAGCTATAAAAGAAAAAATCCAAGATAATGTAGGAGACTTCTTCAAGGAGATGAGCGGCGGAAAAGCAGAAATTTCTCTCTTTTAGAGTTCTAAAGCATTCTTTTGAATTTCTTTATTCGAAGAATTAATTTGG
>NW_025828969.1:0-1120 GCF_002878395.1 Capsicum annuum | reverse complement strand
AAAAGTTTTGACAGGATCATGCTGGGATGTCGATATTAATTCACGCCTCATTGGTGATCCATTATCATCATGTTGATGATCATCTTCTTTCTCTTTCTCACTCTTCAATTCCTCATCTTTCTCACTTTCATTTTCTTTATCACCATCTACAGACTCTTGTCCACCTTCCTCAATGCTGTTTTCATATCTCTCCTCAGCTTCACTTTTCCCTGACTGAGATTGTTCAGGAAGCTCCTCCGAATCCCTCTATATTGTAGCCTTTTTTTTGGATGGTCAGACGTTGATCCACTTTCACTTTCTTTTCTTTTGGGAGACATGTTTTACCTACAAACAAAGAAAAACAAAAATTACATTACAATTGATGTATTCTTAAATTTTAAAAAATATATTACAAACACCACGATACCGACACACGAACAGCCACCACCATAAACACCACCAACCAATGCCAACAAACAAACACCACGAATATCGACACCACCGACAGCTACCACAAACACCACCAACCAATGCCACCACCAGTGCCACCACGCGACCATAAACACCACCATCACCACTACCACCACCACCACCACAAATACCATCCAACAATACCACGACAGTAAATGGAATATTGCAATGGAAAATAGGGATTTCTCTAGTTCTTCCAATGATTTTACCATCAAAACTCAAAATTATAAACCCATTCTCGAAAATAATACAACTGAAAGTTTTATTTTTCATCATTAACTTAAAAGCCCTTATTTTTTAGAAAAAAATAACAAATATAGAGCTTTTATCTAACTCTGTTGCCTACGAAGACAAAGAAAATGACTGATACAAGAAAAAATAAAGTAAAAAATAACACCAATGTGATCGAAAATAAGAAAAAGAGTGATCTGTTATGGAGGGTTGAGCAAATTTATTGAGTAGTTGTTGTCTGTACTGTATTGTTGAGTGAGAATGAGAGAGAAAGAGCGAGAACTCAAAATTTGAAATAATAAAATATTTTGTATGGATTGATTTGTATTTTGGAAAAGAATGACAAGTTTTGAAAATGTCAATTTGGTCCGAATTGATCTTAATTATTTTTAAAATCATAAAATATATACGTAATTTTTAACCCTCTCATCATGTAATT
>NW_025828968.1:0-1049 GCF_002878395.1 Capsicum annuum | reverse complement strand
ATGTCCAGGACCCTCCTGAAAAATGAGAATTTACTCTCTGTTCAGGATCCTCCTAAAAAATAGGATTTTACTTTCTGTCTAGGACCCTACTGAAAAATCGGACTTCACTTTCTGCCCAGGACCCTCTTGAAAAATGGGACTTTACTTTCTGTACAATAGCCTCCTCAAAAATGAGATTTCACTTTTTATCCAGGACCCTCCTAGAAAATGGGAATTTACTTTCTGTACAGGACTCTCCTGAAAAATTGCATTTCACTTTCAGTACAGGACCCTCCTTTAAAATGAGATTTTACTTCCTGTCTAGGACCGTCCTAAAAATGGCACTTTACTTTCTGTTCAGGACCCTCCTGAAAATGGGATTTTACGTGCTATCCAGGACCTACCTAAAAAATGAAATTTTATTTTCTTTTCACGACCCTCCTGAAAAATAGGATTTTACTTTCTGTCTCGGACCCTCCTAAAAAATGGGACTTTCCTTTCTGTTTAGGACCCGTCCGAAAAATGGGATTTTACTTTCTGTCTAGGATCCTTCTGAAAAATATGACTTTACTTTTTGTCCAGGACACTCCTGAAAAATGGGATTTTATATTCTGTACAACACCCTCCTTAAAAATGGGACTTTACTTTCTGTTCAGGACCCTCCTGAAAATTGAGATTTTACTTTCTGTCCAGGACCCTCCTGAAAAGTGGGAATTTACTTTTTATCCATGACCCTCCTTAAAAATGAGATTTAACTTTATGTCCAGGACCCTCCTGAAAAATGGGACATTACTTTCTGTTCAGGACCCTCCTGAAATATAGGATTTTACTTTCTGTCTAGGACCCTACTGAAAAATAGGACTTCACTTTCTGTGCAGGACCCTCCTGAAAATTGGAATTTTACGTTATGTCTAGCGTCTCGAAAAATGTGACTTTACTTTCTGTCCAGGACCCTCCTGAAAAATAGGATTTTACTTTTGGTTCAGGACCCTCCAAAAAAATGGGACCTTACTTTCTGTTCAAGACACTCTTGAAAAATGATATTTTACTTTTTGTCGAGGACCCTCCTG
>NW_025828967.1:0-1317 GCF_002878395.1 Capsicum annuum | reverse complement strand
AGATCATTGTAAAGTACCAATGCATGGAACAACATCAACATGAGCTATTAGGCCTTTGTCAAGTTTGCCAACAGTTTTAGTTGTTCATTTTACTGTTTGTTTTTTACATTTGTGCTGTAGAATATTTGCTGTCTGCTATTCACAACGATCCTACATCTATTAATTTCAAGTCATCTTCAACTTTCTGTCGTGTATTGAGTTCTCTAATAATCACTAAACAGATATGATTTTGATTTGATAGAAGAAAGGTTTGTGTAAGGTTTATTCTGTTAAACATGTTAAATATGTAAATATGTTGGTACGTATGGGCTATGAAAAATGAAACTCAAAAATAGTATTATGTAATTTTGGAAGTGCTGTCGCTTCAGCATTATAGGATATCAAATTGTTAGACTAGAGAATAATCAAGTTTTTTTATCTTGGAATGTGCTTCTCTTTTGAACTGTGGAACTGCGTGCTAACTGGATCACATATATGTTAGACCTATATAAATGTGAAGCTGCAGTTTTCTCTTTTGGCAATTTCAATTGTTCTTTAAGTTTTATCATCTCACATTTGGATGTTTGTATTTCATTCTAACCATGATTGGTCGATTTGCCTCTTCACTAGCTAACTTATATGTGGTTTACGTACTTATTTTGTTGTGGAATGGTCCTTTTTATGTTGTCATTTAAGTGCTAAATTATATTATTTGTTCTCTTTTTATAGGTGTCCAAAATGAAGAAAGATATGAAGAAAATGATGAAGATATAGACCTTACTTGAGAATATTTTTGGGTTGTGGATAAATGCTCTAATATCAATAGTTTTGTGTTGAATTTTTTGAAACTTATCGTGACTTGAAATTGCTACAGTGTAAAAACTTAACTAATCATTTTGGACTTGATTACATTTTGCTTTTGGGTTTAAATTACTAGCTTGTTGCATAGTTTGAATTATGAGATTATTAATGAATGATTTTGTTTTTTGATGTGTATATATTGTGTTATAATTTATAAAGCATTGCAACAGAATAACAAAAGAGTCGCAATAGATGCTATGGCAATGGTTTAATGTCATTGGAATAGAGTCTATTGCAACGGTTAGTAACCGTTGCAATAGATGAAAATAGGCGTTCCAATAAGTAATAAAACAGTTGTAATGGGTAGTCAAAAAGTGTTGTATCAAAACAACAACAGCGTCATAATAGCTGCTATTGCAATGGTTAGTAACTATTGCAATATCATCTATTGCGACGGTTATAAACCGTCACAATAGATGAAAATAGTCGGTCAAAAAATAACCATCACAAAAGGTCTATCTATGGCGATGGTTTCGA
>NW_025828966.1:0-1321 GCF_002878395.1 Capsicum annuum | reverse complement strand
AAAGAATTCCATCTAGTAGGAATTTCTTTTGGAGCTTTTCTATATGGAAGGTCACATTGTTTACATTTATATTTATAATCATTTATTACTTCTCTTTTTTTATTTTTAAAAATATAACTACAAGCAATTCGAACTTTACAACAACCATTTTCAAACAAATAAATACCATCATGTACTATTAAATTTAAAATATGTGCAGTACATCTAACATGAAAATAATCTTCATCCATAGGACATAATCTAGTTTTTAACTCGTCAATAGCTTTCAAATTATTAAAAGCATTATCTAATGTGCATGTCATAGGTTTACCAATAAATCTAAAATATTTCATGCTCTCCGTTATTGTACTAGATATATACATACCGATTTTAGACTCGTCAACATATTTATAAACAATAATTCTTTTTTGCATGTTCCAATTGTGATCAATCTAATGAGCCGTGAGAGTAAAATAATCATTACCGACAATGCTACGACCCGTATCAGAAGTAACAAATACTCTACCATCAAATTTATCAAATAAGCAACGAAGAAAATGGCAATGTTCAGCTTGAAATTTAAAAATATCATTTTTAATTGTATTTTGTGAAAAATCTTTAAAAGAGGGATTATATACTCGTTGAATATAATGAATAAAATCGGGATGCGAAGGAAAACTAAAAGACAAACCCATAACAACAACCATTTTTCTCTAGTTCTTCTCTATCTACATCTTCACTATATGTCGATGATGAACTTGGGCCAGCCGGGTTAAATATGTTTAAATGCGTTTGAACCATATTACCTACTACAGATTCATGCACAAATGGTGTACCATATTTTTTTTGCCTTAGCCTCATTTTTAGACAAATAAATTCTTTATTACATTTCATCAAATGCGAACTTAGCAATCCTGTCACACCATTTTTTTCTCCGATCAAATGTTTAAAAACATGCTTGCATTTATTGCAAGTAGCAGTACTTTTTACCCTATCATGCTCCATAAATTTTCAAACTAAAGACCTTTTAGTAGTTCGGTACCTTTGGCCCTAGTAAATTTTGGTAAAGGGGGAAGTTCTTTACAATGTTCTGATAATTCTGTAACCGAACTAGCAAGGGTAGGGATAGAGGTATCACCTAACTCTTGTTCTTCTATATCATCTTCTTCCGGTAAGTCTTCCTCAAAATTATCATAATGCCTACATAGGGTCTCATGATCTAATTCCATACCGATATCAACGTCGAAATCATTAGGCTGTGATATAGAAGTTTCATTAAGTCTAGGCGGTAATGAACTAGTAGTAGCCTTACTTTTTTTATTTCTACGAAAAACCTTACCAA
>NW_025828965.1:0-1251 GCF_002878395.1 Capsicum annuum | reverse complement strand
GATTGCGATAACTTAGACCAAATAACCAGGTTTCTACATTTCCTTCTGAATCTAAACTTGGCTATTTCACTCGTTTCTTTCTCAAGTTCGATCAAAATTCCTCATAGAACCACATAAATAAAAGGATATGTGTGCCACTTTTCATTGCGTGATGGGGTGCCTCCCATCGAGCGCTTAGTTTCCCATCATAGTATTATGCCTCCACTCCTTCCTTTTAAGTTTACACTTAGAAAATTTGAATCTCCGTTCTAGCTCTCTTTCCATCTGCAATGAGCGATAGAGGGACAGAATATTAAAATTTTCCAAGATAAAAGTTGGAAAATGTGAGGGAATGGTGAGCAAGCCTCGATGTCACCATTGGGAAGACTTAAAGCTTTTACCCAACTTCATATCGATCTTTCGAATTGGCTCTATGGGTAAAAAAAGTGTTCATCAATAGGCCAATCCTTGTACATTGGAAATTGGGTTCCTTTTTCATTGATGGATGGGATTCGATGTGATCCCTTGGAATGGAAAAGTTCAAAATATAAGAGTCGGACTTCACGTCCCCACAATCCTTCATTTGTTCAAAGGGATGGATCCTCATCACATCCTCCATGCCTAATGCTAAAAAGTGGGTTGAATGAGGTGCAACACCTAACTTTGGTTTAGACTCCACTGAAGCATATGCACCTCTAAATGAGCTAGAGTCATTGTAAGAGATTGTCTTTGACTCTTCTCTTGACTCTAAGTTCATTTATTTTATTTGGATTCTTCTTCCTCATATGAACTGGATTGTTGGGAAGCCACCGAGGATTCGTTGCTACCTAGTTCATCATCATGGCTTGGTTTCTTTTTTTGACATATTTTGTCTTGGGTAATGGGCATGATAATGATAGTTTCAAGTTTTTGTTCTTTGCCCATTACCTCCTTCTTGACACTTGTTCATTCTTGAAGTATATGTTGTAGGTCCTCCTTCATTGCATCTAACTGATCCAAAAAGACTTGTAACCTTGGGTCATAGCTATTGAACTTGGTATCTTGGTCTTCCTTCTTATCTTTATGATAATTATCAATCTCATAAGAAGAACTAGCAACTCGGTCAGTATAATGGGGGGAGGGGGCACTTGGACAATCACTCCACATAATGAACACCTATACTTCCTATAAGATTGAGATAGTGAATCCATCTCTCTCTAAGGAGCATAGTCATAGTCTCTGATGAAGTATGGTACATCATAATATGGAAATGGATCGTAAAGATAGGACTTC
>NW_025828964.1:0-1213 GCF_002878395.1 Capsicum annuum | reverse complement strand
ATCTATTTCTGCTCACTGAATCAGGCTAAGCGCAGTCAGGAACCTAACCATTTTGAACCTATGATATGACATTTCATAGCACAATAGAAAAAGTGTGCATCAGTACTTTGAATGTACTGGTATGCGAAATGAGGTAGGCTGATCTACATGGGTTCGTATGCATGAACAATTAATAACTGAATGATATAAATATAACTGAATGAGAGTACATGAATAACTGAGAATGCAATAAATACTGAGTATGCAATACTATGAATGAATTGCAATTCCATACGAAGTTTACATAAAATTGTTGTTGTTTATCAAACCCCACATGTTCTAATATTGTTATTCACTGATTTAAATTATGATTAAGTGTTATTGATGTCGAAATAATGCTATTACTCCAAGTTTTATGCTATTCCCATGATTAGCTTAAACTACGAATACCGAGTGTTTTATGAAATTCCTACAAGAATGAATTTTGAATAAATCCTTTCATGTTATGTCACCAGAGTCTAGTACTATTTTTTACTACTATTATTGAGTCCTTGGGGTTATGAATACCCAAAAACATAGTTTTTTACTTAGTCTTAGTATCTTCAGAATAGTTCAAAATATGTTATGAGAATTATAATATCAATTAGTCATTACAATCAGTTAAAATCAGAACAGTTCAGTATTCTGAGTCAGTTCAGTTGGGAGTAGGATTTAGCACCGAGCAAGTGCAGGGATGATGGCTTCCCCATCAGATAGGAAGAGTCATTAGTAGCAGCCTATGTACTTCAAAACTATGTAGCCAACGTAGGATATGAGAAGTCACCTGTCAGATTAGTCTTTACTACCTCTTTAATGCCCTGACTCTGCACCTCGGACATTACACGATGCTTACGACCCCAAAAGAGCATAAGCTAACCCATGACTGGTACCTACTGTAAGCGCTAAATGATAATACTGAAATAAATGCAAAAGTTTGGCAAAAATTCCATAAGGTTCATAATCTGAATACTGAACATTTAAAAACTGAATACTGTCTTAAACTAGTCTAGTCTGAAGAGCCTTTAGCTGAATTGTCTTAATGTGGAGTTGATGGCACAAGCCCCCAACTAACTCCGATTAATAAAATACTGAATCTACTAAATTACTAAAATGAATAATATCCTCAATGGATGGGGACTCACTACTTAATCTATTTCTGCTCACTGAATCAGGCTAAGCGCAGTCAGGAACCTAA
>NW_025828963.1:0-2134 GCF_002878395.1 Capsicum annuum | reverse complement strand
GACTTACAAAATTAGAGGAGCCACTGATAAGGAAGCAGCTACCATGATCGTATCAGGTTTCACTGGTATGATAAAACATTGGTGGGACAACTACTTCACTGATGACATTAAAAACCTTATCTATGGAGCCACGGCCATAGAAACACTGGTCAAGAGTGAAAATGGCCAAGAAATTCTAGAGCAGGTCGCAGAAGAAGACGCTTGTGCCACTCTCCTATACCACATAGCAAGACATTTCATAGGAGAACCAAATTATTCCAAGATAGGAGCTTAGAAATCCTCAACATAAGAAACAACTTAAGAAAGATAGTACTTCCAAATATGGGTTAGGAACCTTCTGCCAGGACTATGGTTTCACCAGCCCTACCAAAAAACATAGGAAGAAGTCCTCCAAATCTCACAAAAAGACCACCTCAAACAAAAGGTCCTTTTAAAGAGAATCTTATAAGCCTAGTAGAAAGACCAAACGAAAAACCTCTAAAACTAAAGGTACTTGTTGGACTTGTGGAAAGGCAGGCCACAGAGCGAAACATTGCAAGTCAAACAGAAAGAAGAAAATAAACCAATTAGATCTCTCTGAAGAAACCAGAACAAATTTATTCTCTATAATGGAAGAATCACCTATGTCTTCTGAGTGTTCTGACCCCTATGCCTCGTCCAGTGATGACTACAGTGATGAGGAATACATCAACGCCGCTTATGAGACGGATCAATCCCAATCTAGCCAAGAATGTGCTTGTACCGGTACATTCTGCTCTTGCACCAGAATTTTTGTATGGATCAAAATTTTTGTCGTTGTAAACTAGTTTAATAAGCTGCTCCAGAGGATAGCCCTCATATTCCTTATCCAAAGTAATAATGGGCATTACCTGAGTGGTAATGAATTTGAATTCTTCTTTGATTGGAGGAGTAGGTGTTGCCTTGGTTATTGCAGGATTTACGGCCTGTGTAAAGGTTTCTGGAGACTTCATGGCATAGCTTTGCTTTGACTGTACCGATGAGCTCGAAGATGATCTTTTATCAAAGGGTTTGTTGGTTTTAAGATCTACCAATCTGGTTGGCATTGGTGGAGGAAGCTTTGGAAATTCTGCCAAAGCTGCATACTTATTGTGGAACGGTGAGTATAGCTCCGATTTCAGTTCAGGCCTCTGGGGGACTGATGGCCTCAAGGGGGTTGATGATGCTGGTGGCAAATCAAATGGTCTAGCCATTTTGGTTTGATTTGATTGGTTGTTGTTGACTGAAATTTTTCCCAGTGTTGTGGGTCTCATTGTGGCCCTGTAAAAATTCCCTTGTTAGGAAATCGGGAAGGGAATTATTTTCTCCTTTAATAAATTCTATTTGAAAATCAAAGCTAGATAGGACAGCTTGCCATCTAGCAAATATCTATTTGAAACTAGATTTTTCACATCCTTCTGTAAAATTTCTTTGGCTGATTTACAATCAACACGTAGTAAAAATTCTTTATTGACAAGATCATCTTGAAATTTTGTGATACATAGCACTATAGATAAAATTTCTTTTTTGACAGTGCTGTAATTCTTTTGTGCAGGGTTCCATATTTCGGATGTGAACCTGACTAACAGTTCAAGAGCACTATCATCAACCTTTTGTTTTAACATACCCCCATACCCTATATTTGAAGCATCAGTTTCAACTATCATGAAGGCTTCGGGGTTAGGAATTCCTAAGCAAGGAAGGTTCTGGACTAATTCTTTAATCTTAATGACAACGTTGGTCTGATCAGAACCCCAAGGAACTGGGATTTTCTTGAGTCTTTTATAAAGAGGTTCACAGACCTGCCGAATATTAGGAATGAAATCCGCAACATAATTGAGGCTTCCTAGAAACCTTTGGAGCTGAGTTTTATCAATAATTTCATTAGGGAATTTGGAGGAGAACTCAATGGCTCTACAAATAGGTTTATAGCTACCTTGATAAACATCATGCCCTAAGAATCTTATAGATGTCTGGAAGAGCTTCATTTTCTTGGCACTAATGACCAAACCATTAAATTTAACAATTTTAAAGAAAGTGTTTAAATGTTTAAAATGAGGATCAATATTCTCCGAAAAAATAAGCACATCATCAATATAAACAATTGACATATATGTATAAGGATTGAAGATATTGT
>NW_025828962.1:0-3489 GCF_002878395.1 Capsicum annuum | reverse complement strand
TTTTTTTTGTCCATCGACCAATAGTCGAGTGCCACGTCATCAATAGCTCAAGAACGTTGGAATTCCTAGTTTCACTTTTTTGATTCTATTGGTTTCCATTTTGTTAGTTCTCATACTAATTAGCAAACTAGTAAATACCTACTAGATTGTAGATTAGTTTTTGAGTATGTTTTCTTTCGTGTTAAGTGTTGTATTTTGTGCTTTTCTCATTTATAAGTCGTAGTATTTTCTTTGTTTCAAGTTCGTAAGTAAATTTTATTTTTGTGTCTTGAGTCGATCAAACAAGAATCCATTCCGGCCGTCAAGTAGAATTGAGATCTTATTGACTACCGGAGTATAAGCAACTTTCAATATTCGCCGCTCCAAATTGTGAGGATCACAAAAGTGAGTGAATACAAGAGTTGGTGAGGAGCTTTTACTACTAATCTTGTGTGTTCATTTTGTAGGTTTAAAAGGTAATATAAGGAGAACATGTCTTCGATAGCCGGGAATTATTGTGACTACAACATGGGAGACTATGATTGTAGTGAGGGTTTTTATGGTTACGAAGTTGAGGGAGATTGCGGAGGCTATGAAAATAGCCATGATCAAAACTTGGGCAGATTTGAGAGTTACGGTTTTGAGGGGGAAAATGAGGTGAATGAAGTGCCTAGTGCTTATGGTGAATTTGGAGATGATGTAGGACCTCGTGACGGATCTTATGATGACATTGGGTCATGTGAGGAGTCTTACACTTCTCACTCTAAACTTAGATTTGGTGTTAGGTATAACCCTTTCGTTCGCAAAGCTTATGAGAGCTATGATGAGAGTCCACATCAGGAGTGTGAAGATTCTATTCTCCACCTTGTAGTACTTTTTATCAAGGTCGATATAGTGTAAATGGTTATACTAGCTCTAGTGGAGGTTGTCCAACGAGAAGAAGAGGGTATGCATCTCCAAAATTGAGGGGTACTCGTGTTCTTTACAATGTTGATACGAGAAGGAGTGTACATTCCGGAAAGGAGACCATTTTTGGGATACCGGGCTGCCTCGTTGTGTTAAATGATAGGTACTATAGTAACTACATCGTTCCATCCATGGTTGATTACTTGGGGTTGTTTCGTGAGCCTTTACTTGTTCCATACTTCTTGGACGGGTTTAAGGTTACTGAGAGGGTCAAGGTTGTCTTATCTTAATTTGAATATCACGAAGAGGTGTGGTGCGATATTCTTCCATTGGCATATGGTCATGTATGCTTAGGTGCCGATTGGTTTGCACAACATAGAGTTCCAAATATGCAAAATTGGCTAAATATTGTAAGAGATCGGTAGTGAAATCTTCTCATGACATATATGTCGCCTGAGCCGCAAAGAGAAGTGAATACTTACTCCAATCCTAATGCTTATGAGATACAAAATATTAAGAGGAGTAAAGGTGTGCAAGGTAGTAATCCGAGAGTGGAAAAATGAGAGGTTGTATGGAGCAAAGTGAGGTGATTAGCACCAAACCGAGCTAACATTGTTTGTCCTTCTATTTCTAAGGACATTTTTGTAGGTACCGACATGGCAAGTGAAGGAGAGCAATGCCGAAGTGAAGTTGCTGCCCAAGCTTGTGGAGGTCCTTCACAACACGGAAAAGGAGAGTCAACTCAAGAACTTCAAGGTAAAATAACTAACTCTTACACTTTTGTGCATGTGAATGATAATTGTGTGGCTAGTAGCCCATTGAGTGTGAGTAGTAGCTTACTTATGAGTTTAATGATTCTTTGCCTTTTGTTGATGATGTACATGTTGTGAGTGTGGATACACTAATTGATCCTATTGATGACCAAATTGACTCTTCCTATAAGATCAATTTATGTCCACCTAGTGTTGAAGCCTATATGTTGAACGGAAGTACATCGTCTTGTGTGATGTGATTAATCACACTCAAGTGAGTGAAGTATTTGAAATAGTTGGTCAACAAAAGAGGAGTGAACCCGAGTGCTATTCTTGGGACAATCTTGTGCTTGAAACCACTTTAAAACTTGATATTGATCTCTTAGAGAGTGAGGAACTTGCTTGTTTCAAATTTGCCCGTGGGTTGGATCATGCACTCTTTAGGTATAATGTCTTGTTTGAAAGTGATATAAACACTCCTAATGAACCTAGTGGTGAAAAATATGGTATAGCTTACCTTGGACGTTATAGCCTATATGTTAACCCACTATGGTGTGACAACATTCCTCCTAAAGATGAAAATCTCTTCTTGGAAGATGAGAGTACTCTTAAGGGTGAGGAATGTGTAGTCTTGGAAGTTACTCCTTCTTCTACTTTGTATAACTTTATTGTTGAGAGTACTCATGGTGATGATTGGAAAACTAGTAGTAAGTACACACATGAGGGCACCTTAATAGAAGTCGACTTGAGTGATACTTTTCTTTACTCTCTATTTTCTTTTGATGATATGTATGTTACTGTAGAGAGTATGTCATTTAGTTTGGGTGGAGACCACGGGAAAGGGGAGTGTTGTCTAGACCTATGTCTATGGCTACTCTTCCCGTTTGACCCCGGTGCTAAATATGGAAATGGTGATATAGGTGCACCCAAATTATTGCTTGGTCTATATGAAAAGCAAAGTGTCAATCTTGGTGAATCCTATAACCAAATCTTTCGTATATCTTTCATTGAGTTTTTAATATTTTATTCAAAGGATCCTTGGTTATATTGCAAATATGTGCAACCTTGGCATGTTGAGATGATTTGTTGTGTTAACCCTAACCCTTATGCCATGGGGAGTTTGTATTTATTTGTCCTCTCTTCGGTTTTACAAGGTTTGGATTCGAGGTCAAATCCATTTCAAGAAGGGAAGAATGATACGGGACAAATGGCCATCTTATCTTTTGATGACATCTTTAGAGGCCAACACATAGAGGATCAAGACTTGGTCACCTCGAGGATACGAGAACATGTATGGAGGACCCGTTTTGAGCATGTCATTAAACAAACCCGTGTGTGGAAGATTGCGTGGGGGCTTACATTTGATGCCAATTCGAGATTACAAGTTTTGAAGCGTGACCCCATGGTTTTGGAGCATTGAAGAAGCACCCTTTATTAAGGGTATTTTGGGATTGCACATGTTAAAGAAACAACCCATAAACTCCCCTTTCATTAAGGGTATTTTGGTCCATTATACTATGTAATAAGCTAGGCTATATATAGTCTCTTATTAGGTCTTTTCTCTTTAGTTTATGAAGGATGAAAGATTGAAACACTTGAAATCCTCCCTCTTGAGAGTAGACCACTTTAGTATAGTCTAGTTAGGACTTGGAAAAGTCATCCTTAGTATAGGGCTTGGAAAAACCAATATTGTTCTTTGCTTGGAAACGACGGATCTTGAGGTGAGTCGATTACCTTGCGGTCACCGTAAGAGTGTGGTTTTGATTATTACATTCATTAGGGGTTAATGTTGAAATATACTTGGTTCTTAATCTTGTAATAATCTTGGTCTCACTATCTATCCTTTCATTAT
>NW_025828961.1:0-3217 GCF_002878395.1 Capsicum annuum | reverse complement strand
ATACCGAATTATAAAAATTAACTATCCAATTAAATGAAAATTTTGACATACACAATTTTCATACCGAATTTGAAATTCAAGTTAAAAGTCTGTCTTATGTCTCATTACACTCTGATTTACTTATATTTTATTCCTGAAAAATGCAGTTATATAAAAGAGTAAAAATGTGACTTATAATTATAGGTATCAAATTAGCATGTTTAGTTGAATATGAATGAATTAAAATAAGTTGAATTTGTAAAAAGGTGGATTTTTGACCACCTAAAGTTACTTTGGTAGAAATGGACTAAAAAACGGATCAAAACCAACACGTCCAAATATTGCAGTCTTACATGTTTTATAATTATTTGAGAAAGTGGTCTATTACCCTCCTTTTTCAATTTTTAGTCGAAATTTTAAGTACACACTTAACCTTTAAAGGAAATCTATTATTCCCTTAATTTTTTTTTTTCCAACTTTTTTTTCCCCCCCCCCCCCCCCCCCTCCCCAATTGCTGACTTGTCACCATAAACCAATTAATATGCATTCGTGCATTTCACACGCCTGGGCCCACGTCGATATTCTCATTTTTCTTTACAAAAATTATCTCATCTTCATTCTCTTTCAACCTTTCATTTTCAAGAAAAAATTTTCATCTTCCTCTCCTCTCTCTTTAACACCACGATTTGCTCTTTTTTTTTTTTGAGATTGTTGTTGTAATTTAAATTTTGATTGTGGATTTTCAAAATTTTGGAGCTCCATCGGGAAGAAAATAGTAGGAAACAGATTCGTTTTTGTCGGAATAACTCTGAATTTTCTCAAGCTGTTCTGGAGCTGCCTTCTTTGCTAATTCTACTAAAGCTAACTGATCCTTGAGCTCTTCTTGTGCTTGCCCAAGTTAGATATCCAAATCTGCAATTCTTGCACCAAGTTTCCTTTGATTTCTTGTCTCAGATTGAGCGCCTCATGGGGTTCTACAACCTTCCGATTTAGGACTTCTCTAATTAGAATCAGAGCTTGATGTTCATAGTTACAAAGGGACTCGAGGTGATTGCCTTTGAAGAATATTTGATCCCCTATTTGACATGAAATGGAAAACTTGCTGTCAAATACACAATGAGTTGGAATAGTTCTATTACTCAGTGAGGGAGATTCAAATGGTTCCAAGAATTCACCTTAATCTCGTCATTTGAGCTTCTTAATAATGTTAGTCTTGATATCTGAGAACAATGAAGGGGGAAATATTTTGTTTGTTAATGATAAAGGGAAGAGTTCTCTGCTAAAAGAAAACACATAGATAATCCATAGAGAAAAATATTTGTTTATGTGCTTGGTACATGAAAAGTTCAATTTTTGCTTCTTCTAATTTTACTTTTCTGGACTCTATTGCCCTTAGTCTTGTATAATTTGGAGTAATAAATCATGTATAATTTGCCCTATTTCACTTCATTTATGGCTTTAGCCTTACATTTTGAGCCCATTATCAAGTTCTTGGATGAGAAAGATAAT
Organism: Capsicum annuum; assembly: GCF_002878395.1. Classification (NCBI taxonomy): domain Eukaryota; kingdom Viridiplantae; phylum Streptophyta; class Magnoliopsida; order Solanales; family Solanaceae; genus Capsicum; species Capsicum annuum. Next base: position 1,729 of record NW_025828961.1, on the reverse strand, counting down.
GAAATTAGAGATAAGGAAAATGAGGAAACACCATTAATGAGGTCAAGAAAGATGAGAAAGATAATAAAATTGGAGATAAGGAAGATGAGAAATACCATTAATGAGTTCTTGGATTTTTCTGTTTTGAGAAAGAGAAGAAGACAAAAAAAGGTCTTTTATTAGTTGGAGAAGACAACATTATTTAATAATTAAAAATAATGAAATGTATTATACATGTGGCACTTAAAAATATTGATTTTGAATGATTGCAGCCTCAGCTGACATGCCTATTGGGGGTGTTCTCACCTCACATGACAGCTCAGCAATTGGAGGGGTACTAAATGCACTAAAAAAATATTTAGAGGGGTAATAGGACTTTTGTAAAGGTTGAGTGTGTAGTTGGAATTTCGACTAAAGGTTGGGGGAGTAATAGACCATTTTCTATAATTATTTAAATACTTAATAAAAGAATTTCATTTTTCATTGGGCCTCTATATATCATATCAAATAAAAACAAAGTTCTTTTCAAAATATTTTTGACAAATTTGTAATGAATTAATTTGAGCTAGATATAAGCCTAAAATTGAATGAATTAGACTGAAACGAATTAAGCTAACATGTAGCTTGGAGCAAATAAAAAGAGTTATGATTTTATGAACTAATTTTACCGGTCTACTGTGATATTGAAAATTTTGTTTCAACTTTGAACGCATCAATAATTATGTGGATTCCACTCGATGGTGACTAGTTTATGTTAGCAATTTAAACGAGAAGTATAAATAAATAAACAAATCAAAAAGAAGAGTTTAGATAAAAATTAAGTGAGGTGCTTGATCTAATTGATGTACTTTAAGAGTCCTTGAAATTAAAGAACAAAATAAATTTAAAAGAGCCTTTCAGACCAAGAAAGGTTATGGTGAGATGCATAGGACCCTTATATTAGGAGCTTTTGATTCGAACTTTGAGTGTGAAAAAAATTATTAAAAAATATTTTTTAAAAATAGACAATACACAAGATACACATTCAATCAATTAAGGCCTCTATATAAATATCAAACATTTAGAAAACCAAAAGAATAAAAGAGGCTTTAGCAATTGAATGATGATGTGATCTTTTGTGGGAATATTAAGCTCTGAAAATAGAAAACTAGAATGAATGCAAGCTAATCAAAATCCTATGAGATTGGTAGAGATCTCTTTGGGACCCTATGATCAACTCCTTTAACAAACTTTGAGGCAAGATCAAAAACCCTACTACAATAAATTAAAAAAAATAATATTTTTTTGAAGTTAAAAAAAGAAAAGAAAAAGAGAAGTTGAATAGTGTAAAGATTTTTAAAAGGCATAGTAGTGTCAACAACCCATTTGAGTTTGTTCTTCAACCCATGTTCATCATTGTCATCTTATGGTTCAACCCCACACCTGCACCAGTATTTATCTCTCTTCAGTCTTTTGTAGTACTTACTTCCTCTTTGTCACCATTGACGTGTTATAATTTTTTTTAATTTAGTTCAAAAGAACAATCTCCGACAAAAATATAAGGTAAACTCATGTATAATAAATTCTTATAATGTCAGTCCTTTGCAAAAATCCATGCATAGCGAAAGTTTTATCATATCTATTCTAATGTTTCAAGGGTTTTTCCTTTTTCACAAATTTCATGTCTAATCAAATACCGTGCAATGACAGAAAGCATAAGATGACTCCAAATCCCAAGAGAAGAAAAGGACTCCCATTTTTTCTTCTTATT
>NW_025828960.1:0-1514 GCF_002878395.1 Capsicum annuum | reverse complement strand
GAAGGCGGATGGTACTATTGACAAATAGTACCATCCGCCTTCATTTTCCTTTTGAAGATCCATTTAGAACCTAAAGGTTTATTTCCGGGAGGAAGGTCAACCAATTCCCATGTATGGTTGTTTAAGATTGAATCAATCTCACTATTGACTACCTCTTTCCAAAAGGATGAGTTTGACGATGACGTCGCTTCTTTAAATGTTTAAGGCTCATTTTCTAAGAGAAATATTACAAAATCTGATCCAAATGAAGTTGACGTTCTTTGACGTATACTACATCTTGGATTTTATTCATTATGTACTTTCTCACTTGGTTCATCTCGAGGTCGTTTAGATCCTTCACTAGACTGCTCGTGTCTAATTTTATACGGGTAAATGTTTTCAAAGAATTCAGTATTGTCTGATTCAATTACCGTATTTTCATTAATATCCGGATGTTCAAATTTATGAACCAAAAATCGACATGCTTTACTACTTTTAGCATATCCTATGAACACGAAGTCCACCGTTTTAGGTCTTATCTTAACCCTTTTAGGTATAGGAACTTGAACCTTCGCTAGACACCCCCACACTTTGAAATATTTCAAGTTAGGTTTTCTTTCTTTCCATTTTTCATAAGGAATTGATTGTGTCTTACTATGGGGAACTCTGTTGAGTATACGATTGGCCGTGAGGATGGCCTCCCACCATAAGTTTTGCGGTAAATCAAAACTTATAAGTAAGACATTCGTCATTTCCTTCAAAGTTTGGTTTTTCCTTTCCGCAATTCCATTAGATTGAGGTGAATACGGGGCCGTAGTTTGATGGATTATTCCATTCTCTACACATATTTTTGCAAAGGGAGATTCATATTCTCCGCCCCTATAACTTTTTATCATTTTGATCTTTTTGTCTAACTGATTTTCAACTTCAATGTTATATTGCCTAAACGCATCTATTGCTTCATCCTTACTATTTAGCAAGTAGACATAACAATATCTAGTGCAATCACCAATAAAAGTTATGAAATACTTTTTCCCACCACGAGATGGTGTTGACTTCATATCACAAATGTTAATGTGTATTAAGTCTAAGGGATTCAAATTCCTTTCAACGGACTTATAAGGATGCGTTTCACACTTCGATTCCATACATGTTTGAAATTTTGATTTATTGCACTCAAAGTTTGGCAAAACTTCTAAGTTAATCAGTTTTCGTAACGTTTTGTAATCAACATGGCCTAAACGTTCATGCCATAAATCATAAGAATCAAGAAAATAAGACAAATTCAAACTTTTATTCATTTCAACAGTCATTACATTCATCTTATAAAGGCCCTCCGTGAGATAGCCTTTTCCTACATACATTTCTCCTTTGCTCACTACAATTTTTCTAGAAACGGTTACATATTTGAATCCATTCTTATCTAGGAGTGAAATTGAAATTAAATTCCTACGTAACTCCAAAACATATAACACATTGTTCAGTGTCAAGACCTTGCCGGAAGTCATCTTTAGGCAATTTTTTCCTGTTCCCTC
>NW_025828959.1:0-1393 GCF_002878395.1 Capsicum annuum | reverse complement strand
AACATGTAAGATATCAATAATTTTATTGATATAAATGAATTTTCATTAAAAAAAAATGGGTAGTAGATATATATAAGATTTTTCAGTAATAAGTTGTTATTTTAATGAATATAATAGGTAACGAATTGAAAAATATACTCTAATAACTTAACTGGCTAATGTGATTATTTCTAAAAAGTCTTATAATGTATCTATTTACATTACTATAATATGGAACACTAAATAATGTTATGAACATGATTATTGATTGTTTTGGTAATTATGATAATAGAAATTTGTGAAAGTAATGAATAAAGATCATTAAGCTTTGCATTAAAGAACTTTAAGGAAATGACTTTTTAGTTTCTTAACTTGCATAATTGATATACTGTACTTAGAAGATTTTAAAAAGTGAATATTTTAGCTTTATAATAAAGTACATAAATGAAGAAAAAAATAGAGAAAACTCCCCAAAAAGGAGAGAAAAAATGCATCATTGTATTTCTTGGCCAAAGAGATGTGTTATATTATTTTATATATTCTTAGCTTTATAAGTATTATAGATTAATTGTTTAGTTAGATATATATAAGATACACTGACATGCAAATATTTACCTATTAATGATCATTTTTATAAAAATTTGGTGCATTAAATATTGTGCTTTGAATCTTGACACTCCTTTATATGTGAAGAAATTTTTCAAAAAAATGTGGTTATATTATTAACTTTAAATAGGTACAACTTTTATATGAGAAGAGAATTCTCAAAGGATGTGGTTATATCATTAACTTTAAATCGATACATATTTGGATAATTTAGATGTTCAATAATTATAATTTTAATTGAGATGTTTAGGTTAACGTTATTTGCAACTTTAAAAGGCGAGGAGTGACTTAAGCCTGAAAATACGAATATATATGATCCTTTGTGCCAACCCTCTTTTCCTTTTAACTTCATATTCAAATTTTTAAATTCTATTTCTTTTTCATGTCACATGTTTGCCTTTAGGCTCTAACAATTTCTATACAAAATAATTTGTGAAACATGACAAAAATAACATTAATTTCAATATTACAATAATAAAATATCTACATACTCTACCGATATAATATAATAATTAAAGAAATATCTATTCATATCTTTCAAAAAGAAAACAAAATAATAAAATATTATATTCAAAAAGTAAAAAAAGAACGAAAAAATAATTATTAACTACCTTTCAAGTAGGGTTGGGCATAAAATACCGAAAATTGAATTACCTAATCGAACCAAAAAATTTGGTAATTGGTATTTGGTATGGTATTAGGGATTAAAATTTTAATATTTCGATATTTGGGATTGAGTTTGGTAAAAGATATTAATAACGTTTGGTATTCGGTATTTATCAAATATCGAATTTATATTATATATGTG
>NW_025828958.1:0-1076 GCF_002878395.1 Capsicum annuum | reverse complement strand
CACGGTTGTTTTTAGAGGAGGTGCAGAAGATTACTCTGGTGATACATGTATCTAAGGAACATAGTATGGAGTTGGCTGCGTATAGGTTGAAGGACCTTGCTTATGACTGGGTTGTTGCTTGGAGGAAAGGTAAAGGTGAGGGAGCTATCCCTACAACTTGGCAAGAGTTCCAGGATGCATTTCTGGATAAATTTTTCCCTTTGGAGATGAGGAAGGCGAAGATGGAAGGGTTTATGAACCTGCGGCAGGGCTCTATGACTGTTAGGGAGTATTGTCTAAAGTTCAATCAGTTGGACAAGTATGCTCCTGACTTAGTGGCTGATAATCGGAGTGTCTAGTTATGTGGTTAAGGAGTGTAGGTTTGCTATGCTGAATAGTGAGATGAATCTTTCTAGGCTGATGACTCATGCCCAACAGATTGAGACAGATAAGATTAAGGAAAGAGATAGAATGAGAGGGAATAAGAGAGCTAGGTCCGAGTAGTACGGACTGGGTCAGACTAGATTGCAGTGAGGGAGTTGCCTTCAATATCAGGATCGTTCGCTAGCACCATTATCTGCTAGTGCTCTCGTGCCTAGAGGTAAGCAGGAGCAAGGTAGTAGGTCATATGCATCCAGGTCCTAATACAGTATTGGCAGTAAGCCAAATCGTCCCCTGTGTCCTAAGTGTGGTAGGGCTCATTCAGGTGAGTGTTGGGGTGAGAAGAGGGGTTGTTTTCGATGTGGTGACATGGGTCACAGAGTTAGAGATTGTCCACAGAATGGACAAAGGCGTCATGACTATTGCCCTCAAACCCAGACTCAAACTGTTAATACTCCAGTTCCAGCGACTCGCCCAGCCCCAGCTCAGGGCGCCTCTTCTAGCAATGCTGGCGGACAGTGCTAGAATAGATTCTATGCTTTACCGTCTCGCCAGGAACAGGAGGACTCTCCCGATGTTGTTACTGGTATGCTTCGTATATTTCAGTTTAATGTGTATGCTTTGTTGGATCCAGGATCCAGTTTCTCATATGTTACACTTTTGATTGCTGTGAATTTTGAAATAAGTCCTGAGATTATTCCTGAGCCTATCCTAGT
>NW_025828957.1:0-1318 GCF_002878395.1 Capsicum annuum | reverse complement strand
CCCCGGAATATTCGAGTGAAATAGAGGGAGAGACTTCATTCTTTTCTTTCTCGTATTCATGCCATTACCATCTCACTATAAACCGAACATCGGCACACACGAAGAGTTTGAGTATGGGAGAGGAGAGAAATCATGAGAAGAAAGCTGGACAGAGAGAAAATTAGAGTGAGAGACTTGAGACCGAGAGAGGAATAAGTAAAGTGAGATCGATGGAGAGTTTAAAATACCCATGGTTTGATCTTTTCGGTGACTGGTTTCCCATCGAAAAACTTAGTTCAACCGATCGGAACTAGTAAAATCAATCTTCAATCGATTGAAATTGACTGTTGGCGACCTGATTCCGGTGACATTCGATGGAAATGGGTGAAACTGGGTACGGGTTTGTCATTTTTCATTTGGTTTTGGTGAGAAACAATAGAGGGTATTACTGAAGTTGGTTTTTGTCATTGAGGTTGATTCGGGGTATTCCATTGGCGGCATCGAACAACTTAGGATTGAAATATAATTGAGGTCCATTTCTCCATCTCATCCTCTATTCTCGTCTTGAATTTTAATTGTTGTTATCTTGAATTTAATTTCTTTCATGGGTGTGAATGATTCGTGTGCTTGACATGTTCGAATATTTATTGTGCGTATGTATTTGGTATTGGTTTCAATTTTTGAAAAGTTGAATTGATAAGTGAATGAACTTAGATATGAATAATTGAATGTTCCATTGTTGAAATTGTTTATTTGGGGTGAGAATTGAAGATTGATAAAAGGGCAAAGGTTAGTTATTTCTGATTCATTGATACATTGAAACGGGTAGGCACATAGTAGGTTTGGGTTGGCAAATTTAGAATTGGTGGATTGATGGCATGTTTGAAATATGTGTTGGAATGGTTTTGTTTTTTTATCGCATTTAATTTAATTTAATTGTACTTATTTGGAGGGGGAATGCCCCGAGGTACTTGTATTATTTTATCCGGAGAATGCCCCGAAGTATTTGGTACTCAGAGGACGTCCGTGATGAAGGCCCTAGGCATCGGGTGAGGCATTGGAGCTTAGTATAGGATTGGTTTAGAATAGGATTTGCATTTTCGTATTTTTCTATTTCGGGACTAACTCAGACTTGACACTATATTTTTTATTCATTTTGTTTTGTTTGTTTGTTTGATTGTTTTACGTGTTTTTATGTGGTTTGTACATCGTAGTGTCAATTTAGCCGATTCACTCTACCAACCGACTGTGGTCAAACCACGAGATCGAGGGATGCCTAACACCTTTCCCTTGGTCAACAGAATTCCTTAGCCGAAATCTCTGTTCGCGGATCAGTTTT
>NW_025828956.1:0-1026 GCF_002878395.1 Capsicum annuum | reverse complement strand
TTTTTAATCCTTCATGGTTTTCATATGTTTTTTCATCTATTATAAATTCTTCTTTGTTCATTTTATTTAAATGTATATAGGTTATGTTGATATTTTTATTCTAGACTATCTATTGTTGATTTTAAATTTGATATTTCTTCTTTTTGTGAATTTATTGAATTTTTACGAACTCCAACATATTTATTTTATTTATTTATTTCTTCTTTTTATCCTTATTTTTAACTCTTTAAGTTTTTCAGATATTATTTATTTTAATTCTTTATATTTTTGTGGTTTCTGTACGTTATTCATCTAAACAAATATTATAAATATTTTTTTGGTGGATATCTAGATCTAATTTATCATAATTAAGTAATTAATTAAATAAATTCAATTACATACTATTTCCGTAACTTTAAACAACATAGCTTTGATACTAATTGTAGGGGGTGCGGATATCTTGAGTAGATTAAATAGGTGTGGATAACTTAAGTAGCTTAAATAGATCTATTATAGCTCTAATGGATCTATTTTTGTTTGTGCGTGGATATTTCTTAACTTCTCTAAATATTTTTATTTTTAGTTTATTTATTTTAATTTTATTAATGTTCATATCTTGGGGGTTGATTAGATTGTATTTGATTAAATGTTTTACTGTAATATCCTTTAGTTTTTTCTCTTAGTCTTTGCAATTCTTGTATATTATTTTGAAGGTATTCTAAATATTCTATATCCTTGTTCTGAAATATTCAATTAAATTCTCTTTCATAAGTATTTCTGTTAATCTGATTTCTTCCATATCTTGTCTCCAATATTTTAAATATTCATAGTCTATCATTTTATCCTAAAATAGTTGTAATACTACAAATTTCTTTGTAATAATTTATTCTAATTGTACTATATCTGATATTAAATTTTAGGTTATCTATTTCGTTAATTATCCTGTCTTTTTCTTCTATGAATAATTCTATGTCTAAATCATATTCCAAATTAATTTTTATTTTAATTGTTCTCTTCCTTTTCTAAGCTGGTTTCTATAATTAATTT
>NW_025828955.1:0-2199 GCF_002878395.1 Capsicum annuum | reverse complement strand
CATCAAGGTCTTTTGGTTCACCTCTTACTTTATTTGGAGGGTGTTCCATTCAGTATACCGTGTAGTCCAGACTTTGAGTTATGTTCCACTGTTAGTGTTAATATTTTCTTATTGTATTCATACTTATTCGGTAAAACCATAATCTATGATACCCTAACATGTAGATTCATTACTTTTGAGACTCACTATTTCTCCAATTATTATAGGCACAACTATATTTTTTGATGATCAGAAGGGATTTGAGAGATTTATTTAGTTGGGTTTGTCCAAGTTTAGTACGGCTATTAGAAAGGATGCCTATGGGTTTTTGATTTATTGCTAGGATAAGTTACATAATCTTTTATCCCTTAAATCACATGGAGTTACTTATATTACCTATTAATTGAAAGATGTGGAAAGGGGTTGCTAGGGTCATTTTTTTATCGTAGAACTGTTGTTTCCCCTACTATGACCGGACTTAGTTTTCCAGTGTCTTCTTGGAGATATTTGTGCCATATAGCTTGAGATTTCAGATGAGTGATGAGTTTGATCACTTAGAGTAGGGCTATATGACTATTGTTGAGTGTGTAACTCATTTTCACACTTTATCAAGATATTTAGCTGCTATAACATCCCTTGAGTTTGAGACAATTTAAAAGTTTGTTGTGAGACTAAATGGTATTTATCAGTTGGCTATATCCTATATTATAGTTTTAGCGCTTTTTTAAAGAGTATTAATGAGCATACAATTTTTCTTAGTATTATCTAGATTATGCATGGAGGCACCATAAAGGTGCATTGTTACGTTGAGTTTAATAGACACCATGCCTTTTGAGGTAGAGATTTCACTAGTAAGGGATCCCATGGTTTTCATGGTAGGCCTCTATAAGCTATTTTATAGGGATCATGTGGTAGAACTTTAGTTTATCTAACTAATGGTATCCTGGTTATTAGGTTATGTGAGTTGAGGCTTGTTGATTGGTTCTTCATGCTAGGGTTGTCGTTCTAGTTTGTCAGCACCTTCTTAGATCGAGTCTAGCCATAAAGGATGTTTTGTATGAGATGATTTTTCGATGATTTTTTTCCATGTCACCAATGATTGCCCTTGATGTGTTTATGGATATACTTAGTAGGGTTCTCAGCTTTAGCTTTACCTTACTCTAATTTTTGTAGTGCAAGGTAGTTGACAAAGTGCAAGAGGTGGTGTCATTGGTGCTAGTGGTGTTAGGGGTAGAGGTAGGGGTGCTCATAGAGGTGGTCATGGGGGTACTCAGTTCGAGAGCAGATGTGTTACTATTATTCTATACTTGGGAGACCTGAGGTAATGATTTTTCATAGAGTTATTACAATTATTATCCTAATTTTCTATAAACCCGCTTCCATGTTATTTGACTCTAGATCTAATTTTCCTATATGTCTACCTATTTTATTTTGGATTTGATATTGCATGTGAGCCCCTTGCTATGCCTTATCATAGTTCTATCCCTAATAGAGATTCTTTAACAATGGATAAAGTGTACTAATCTTTTTTGGTTACCTTTGTGGATCGTATGACTTGGATAGACTTGATTATCCTAAGAATATTTGATTTTGATATTATCTTAGGTATTGATTCTTAACTCATTATCGTTCTATGTTGGACTATTTTGCCTAGACAGTGACCTTTGCTATGCCGGGTGTCCCTAGACTATCTTGAAAGGGTACACTTAATTTAGGTTTGAAGGGTGTTAAATTTTTTTATGCACTTGTCTCATAATAGAGAAAGGGTATTTGACCTATTTGGTTCATATCCATGATAATTGCTTTACCTCACTACCTCCTATGGATTCTATTCAGGTTGTTTTTGAGTTCATTGATGTGTTTTCTACAGATTTGTCGAGTATGCCTTCGAAACATGATATTAATATTGCAATAAATGAGGAGGTAGGCGCAAAGCCCATTTCCATTGCACCTTATAAGATGGCCTCGAATGAGTTAAAGGAGCTGAATGAGCAGTCTCAAGATTTATTGAGAAAGGAATTTATTAGACCTAGTGTATCTCCTTACGGTGCTCTTGTCTTGTTTGTGAAGAAAAAAGATGGTTCTATGTGTATGCGCATTGATTATAGGTAGTTGAACAAAGTGACAGTCAAGAACAAGTAACCTCTTCCTCATATTGATGATCTTTTTGATTATCTTCAGGATACGTTGGTGTTTTCCAATATTGATTTTAGATCCGAG
>NW_025828954.1:0-1097 GCF_002878395.1 Capsicum annuum | reverse complement strand
TGAAAATTTCCTACACCCCAAACAAATAAACTTCTTTGGGAAACAAGTCTAAGACCCTTCCGCTACCATCAATTGCCAACTTTTATTTATCTACTCCCTCAGTTTCAAATTATCCATTTAAAATTGAGATAACACATAATTAAGACAACACATTAATTAAAAAAAATAATTAATAACATAATTAATTTATCATAATATTCCTATTAAATGATGTTTACATTTAAATTTAAAAAAAAAAGTAATTAATGCATTGTGTAAAACATGAATTTTTTTTTTATCTCTTCTTGATTAATGAAAAAAAATAAGTGAAATAGGAAATCGAATTAGAAAATTTGGGACTGGTAATTTGAGACAGAGGGAGTATTATATTAAAATAAATATTTATTTTATTTATTTAATATGCTAAAAATAAATGCTATATTTATTTTTATTTATTTAATTTGAAAAATTAAAAATAATTTATAATTTAATCCCTAATATATCCTTATTATAAAATATAATCAATCCCTAAATGCTTTGATACCAATTGTAGAGGGGGTGCGGAAGTAGATAAATTAATTATGTTGTTTAAAGTTATGGAAGTAGTATATATTTGGATTTATTTGATTACTTTATTATTTGATTAATTTATTAATTATGACTTATTTGATAAAACTAGATTTAGATATTCTCCAAAATATTATTTAGATGAATAACGTACAAAAATTAACAAAATATAAAGAATTAAAGCAAATAAAATATGAAAAACATAAAGAATTAAAAATAAGGATAGAAAAACTACAATATAACATAATTGCCGGAGTTAGTAAAATCTCAATAAATGCATAAAAAGAAGAAATATCAAATTTAGAATCAACAATAGATAGTCTAAAATATGCATACCAACATGATCTATTAATAATTAAATAAAAATGAACAAAGAAAAATTTATAATAGATGAAAAAATATATGAAAACCATGAAAGATTAAAAATAAAAATAGTATTTTCTAATCTAGGAAGAAGGTATAAGAAAATAGGTGAACATTTATATTTAATGTTAGAAAAAGAAGAATTAAAATTAGAAGATAAATTGACAGCTATGGTAAGAATAGAAAAA
>NW_025828953.1:0-2863 GCF_002878395.1 Capsicum annuum | reverse complement strand
AGTACTCCTTCTTACTCATATTACCTTGCTTTGAATTGATGAACTCCCGCGCTTTAGCTTCCCTCAACTCTAACAGAAAGAACCTATCTAGAAAAGCCGTAGAAAACTTCTCCCACTCTACAGGCCCGACCTTAACACTCTTATCCTCCTTCCACTGCTTATACCAGGTGTGAGATACATCTTATAACTGATATGCATCCAACTCTGCACTTTCATTTGAAGTGACACCCATAATATCATTCACTTTCTGGACCATATAAAAAAACTCCTGCGGATCCTCCTCAAACTTAGATCTCGAAAACTAAGGGGGATTTATCTACGTGCAATGTCAAATCCTAACCGCAGCTGCATTTGCTACTAGATTAGATGGGGCAGCAGCTTGCTGATTATTTTGGGAAGCTACTTAATAAGAACTGGCAGTAAAAGCTGCTTTAAACTCGGCGTTGAGATATTTTTTGAGATATTTTCATTCAGGGGATCTTTCTGAATTGCGATGGTGCAGGCTAATTCCCATTCCTGCTTCCTTTATTTCTTTTGGGAGTCATTATCTATAAAAAGAATGAAGGATAAGTTAGAAAAAGAGTTTAAGTAGAGTTCATGCTCTTTCACACGAAATGAATAATGAAAAATGGGAAACTTTTCCTCAAATGTCTTGTAGCCTCTTGTCCATAAGTGCAGCGCGCTTCACACCCATGCACAAGACTCTACTTAATGCAACTTTCAAACTTTCTAGGACACTTTAAAACTTTGGGAACTGATACCAAGTTTTTTCACGACCCGAGGCTACCCCTAGTTGCGAAAATATTGCTTACAGTCACAAGTGACCACAAGCTAATCCATTAGCTGGTACCTGCTGGGAGCACTAAATAAATATGAACATAACACCTATGTAGAAGATAAACTAAGAAGGAAATATAAATCTAAGAATTGAAATACTAAACCAAACATAAGTCTGATAAACCTAATAAAAACTAAAAAGTGACTAACTGACTAACTATATAACTGACTGTCTAAATGTTTGAAAGCCTCTAAACTAACTGAGGAGTTAATAGGATGGACCCCCAACTAACTCCGACTGACTGAATAAAATAAAATATAGAAATAACTGAATAAACATAATATGTCCTCAATGGATTAGGACTCACCACCATGACTTCTAAATTATGCTGAGCTGTCTAACTGTGGTAAGGAAACTATGCATTTAAACCTATGATATAAGATATCATATCACAAAGAAGATTATGTGGTCAGTACTTTGAATGTACTGGTATATGAGATGAGGTTAGGCATAGGGTACTATGCATATGAGATAAGGACCAACTGAATAGCATGAGATAACTGAACATGAATGCATAAAAACTATAACATCTGAGAATGCAAGACCAAGCATAAACATATATCTAAAATAATTTGTAAACTGAAAGACTAAAATCTGACAACTGAATAACTGAGAATCTTTATGCTTTGGTCAGGAAAACTTGAATTGAAACTATATTGAATATTTTACTGAAACTGTGGGAGGTATTATCTAATCGATATTCCCCAATCTAAGCTAATTAAGGGCCAACCTATAACCCCAGTTAGAAGGGTGTTAGTACCAAGCCACAGTTACTAACACTGGCTGTGTGGATCCACTAAACTTGTGTCCCAAAGGACTAATGACACATCCTCAATTGGCAAGTGCTCTAATAAGATATGTGTCACCCTTAACTGGTAGGTAAATACTTTGTCATCCCTCAACTGGCAGGTAGACATCTCTAACCTATACTAACTATGTAGTTTTAAAACTTGGGTCACACCCTCTGCTGTCAGGTGAGACCTCATCCCTAAGTTCGCTCGGTGCTAAATCCTACTTCTAATTGAACTAACACTAGTACTGGAATAGACTGAACTAGGCTGAACATTAATACATAAATAATTGATACAAGCCTAAAGTGCATAAGGATTGCAAGGACTTCTCAAAGGAACAAGCTTCGGAATTTACAAGTACTAGAAGACCCTTTTGGAGACATTACAAAGCCTTGTTCAAATGAAGAGAGAAGGAGGGATTCCTACAACACATAGGCTCCTATTCATTAAGGGCATTCTTGTCTTTTAATGACATTTTTACACTCCAAAGGAGCACCCTTCATTAAGGGTATTTTGGTCATTGGTTGTAATAAGTATAAATAGACCCTTTAGCTTGTATTTTCATTAGACTTTGATGAAATTGGATATTATTCTTAGATTATTTCTTTAGTCTTGTAGTTTTAGCTCTTAGAATATGAAAATTGGTCCAAGAACATTTGAATTTAGGGTTTCACTTGTGTTGGATAATTTGGCAAGAAAGGTGTACTTGATGAAACAATAAAGGCAACAGAAACACAAAACAACTCCAAAACAGTCCGCAAATCTTAAGGATCCAAGGACCTTTTTGGAGACCACTCTCGGATTCGCTATCAACAAGAAGAGTAAAAGATACAATGATGTATATATCACCAAAAAAACCTACAAAACGTGATGAACAAGATGAACAACAATAACACAAGTTTTGGATTCAATAAAGGACCCAAAACAGTCCACTACACAAGATAACGACAACAAAAGTAAAGGATAGATAGTGACACCAAGATTATTACAATATTAAGAACTAAAGAGTGTATTAAACTCAAAAACCCCTAATTAATGTAATAATCCAAACCACACTCTTACAGTGACTGCCAAGGGAATCAACTCAACTCAAGATTCACCGTTTCCAAGCAAAGATATTAGCTTTTCCAAGCCCTAAACTAAGACTACCTAAAGTGTTCTACTCTCAAGGGAGAGGATTTGTGTTTCAATCTTTCATTCTTCCAAAACTAATGTGAGAAGACCTAAAAAAAAA
>NW_025828952.1:0-1131 GCF_002878395.1 Capsicum annuum | reverse complement strand
AGAGGCTTGTCAGATTAGTATAGATTTTGGGAGTTGACTAATAAGTCATATATTGTTATTTTTCTAAAATTCTTTTATTCTTGAATGATGATTACTCTGTTGATATTTGAGGGTTATTTATGGAAACCCCGTTAATTTTTGTTGAACTGAATGACAATGGCTCAAAGGGTTAGCTTAGGGCTACTCGTAGCCTCAAGCATCGTGTGACGCTCAGGGACTCATTTTTTGGGGCGTTACAAACTTAGTATCAGATCCTAAGGTTTTAAGGTGTCCTAGAGAGTCTAACAAGCCACGTTAAGTAGAGTCTTGATCATCGGTGTGTAGCGTGCCACATCTATGAGCAAGAGGCTACTAGACGTTTTAGGAAAAAGTGTGATTCTTTCTTTCAAAATTCTATCGTTCTTAAAGTGTCTCTCTCTGCTACTGATTCATGCTCTTCTCTTTCAGAAATATGCCTCCACGTCGAGCGAGAAGAAATAATGATGTTCAACAACCTCAACCCACTGACCCTTTGAATGAAAACGTGTCTCATGCTAAATTTTGGGCAGACTTTCAAGCGCTGGCCCAAGATGTTACTGCAAATGTTTAGGCCAACCCGGCCTCGGATCTACAGCAGTAGGGAGGTGATTCAGCTGTTGCCAGGATCCGTGACTTCATGCAGATGAATCCGCCGGAATTCTATGGGTCCAAGTCTAATGAGGATCCACGGTTGTTTTTAGAAGAGGTGCAGAATATTACTCAGGTGATGCATGTATCTGAGGAACATAGTGTGGAGTTGGTTGTGTATAGGTTGAAAGACCTTGCTTATGACTGAGTTGTTGCTTGGAGGAAAGGTAGAGGTGAGGGAGCTATCCCTACAACTTGGCAAGAGTTTCAGGATGTATTCCTAGATAAGTTTTTCCCTTTGGAGATGAGGGAGGCAAAGGTGGAAGAGTTTATGAACCTGTGACAGGGCTCTATGACTGTTAGGGAGTACTGTCTAAAGTTCAATCAGTTGGCCAAGCATGCTCCTGACTTAATGGCTGATAATCGGGCTAGTATGAGTAAGTTTGTGACTGGAGTGTCTAGTTATATAGTTAAGGAGTGTAGGTCTGCTATGCTGAATAGTGAGATGAATCTTTCTAGGATGAT
>NW_025828951.1:0-2426 GCF_002878395.1 Capsicum annuum | reverse complement strand
TTCAGTCTTTTGTTTTGGGCATAATACATAAACATGCCCTTTAATTTAACATCAAATTACATCTATTACCTCCAACTTTCAGTGCACACAAGTAGACACTTAATCTTATTTAAAGTTGAACAAGTAGACACACACGTCCTATGTGGCATAATACATGTAGGATGTCATGTAGGACAAGAATTGGCCACATAGGATGTCACATTGGGCATATGTGTCTACTTATTCAACTTTATACAAGTTTAAGTGTGTACTTGTGCACACTCAAAGTTGAAGGTCATAGATGTAATTTAATGTCAAGTTAAAGGGCCTGTTTATGTAACATGTCTTTATTTTGGGATAGATATATTGATTATTTGAGATAATTAGGTTGTATGTTTATGTCTAGATGTTCTCGTACTAGCTCAAACTATATGTTATATGACATCTACTTTTTAACAGTTAAATACTAGAATCCCTTTGTAACAAAACATCATCACTGTATGTTTATTAATTATTGAGCTCATCTGGGCAAACCAGAGTTATATTCATCAAAGATTTTACTGGAATCAGGCTATATAAAGCTCTATTTATTTAATTATTTAACTGTATTAAATTATTTCCAGCTTATTTCATATTTAAATCTTTCTTGCTCAATCAGTTCTTTATCTTGATCAATTTAGTCCAAGTGTCCTTTAAATTATATAATAATGTATAAAGTGACAATATTACCTTTTTGGAGTAAACAAGAGTCATATGACAATAAAGTCGTTTGCATTTATGAAGACCCCCTATTCCTGCATGTACGTATATGAAGACCATAAATTAGGCTGTATTTTCAAATCAGGATATGCACAAACACAATTTCATACCTCTCTTGAAAAAATGCCTAAAATGCATATGATAAAAGTAGCACTGGTAGTACTAGTGTTGGGCTATATCTACAGTAATGATCAAGTCAAAGGGCAGCTCTCTTATGGTTTCTAGGATCAAGTTTGTCCCCAAGTAGAAGGCATTGTTAGGGGTGGTGTTCAATCTATGTCTCTCACTGATCCTACTACTCCTGCTGCTCCCTTAAGACTTATGTTTCATGACTGCCAAGTTCAGGTTAATTTTTAATTTGTTGACCTATCTAACGTACTATTACAGAATAGTTTCTGTTTTTTCCAAAATGTGAATAATCTACTTGAAGCAGTTTTTCATTTTCTTTTTGGGCATAAACTAACAATAACAGCAACATATTACCTAGTGAAATACTACAAGGGTAGAGTATGGCTAACCTTATACCCCTACCTCATGGATGTAGAGAAGCTATTTTCGGAAGTTCATCGGTTCGAGTGATGTATATTTTTTGCATAAACCTATTAAATTTAAAACAACATCTCTAATGACCTTTGGTTTTTTAAAAGAAAGTTTGCGTCTTTTATTTTTTTGAAAAAACTAAAAAGAAATTTTTGAAAAATTGTTTTAGTTAGTGTGAAAGCATAGTATTAGTTTTATTCGTGCTCATAACTTTCATTTTTTGAGAAATTACATATTCCAGAGACACTTTGTCTATCAAGATTACTTGATTTGATTTTTGTTGTTCTTAATGATAAACTATTCAACGCATGTTACAATATGTAAACACGACGTTTTTACATGGATCGTTATGCAAATTAAGTTGGAAATATGGTTTAGATGCACTCCTTCCGTATATCTATACTTGTTCATATTTGACATAACATATCCCTTAAGAAACAACAGATAAAAGGATAATCTTTTATATCACTCCTATTAATAATAAGTTATATGAATGTTGGTAAATAACAAAGTAATAATTATCTCTTAATTTTCTAAAAGGTTAAGCAATTAATTTTAGTACAAACGACAATAAAGATAAACGAAGGGAGCAGTAATAAGTCAAAAAAATTATTGTAGGGGTACGATGCATCGATTCTCATAGATTCGAGAGTAATTACTACAAGTCAGAGATGAGATCAAACAGAAACTTTGGGATCAAAAAGAGAGAAGCAGTGAATTTGCTTAAATCTCTGGTAGGAAGGCCAACACCCGCAGCAAGTATCATATGCTGACATTCTGATATTGGCTGCTGATACAAGTCAAATGTCTTATCTTTTGATGACATCTTTAGAGGCCAACATCTAGAAAATCAAGACTTGGTCACCTTGAGGACACATGGACATGCATGTAGGACTCTTTTTGAGTATAAACAAGGCTGTGAGTGGAAGATTGCTTGGAGCATTGAAGACTTGAGGACTCATGGATTTGCATAACACTTAATGGCTCACGGTTTGGTCACCTCATTAAGGGCATTTTGGTTACTTCACTTTGCCCAAATGCATTCCATAGCCACCCTACCCATTAAGGGTATTGTTGTCATTTTTGTCTTGTCTTGTAATAATATAAATAGAACATTTTAGGTCTTTTCTCATTATTTTTATGAATGA
>NW_025828950.1:0-2698 GCF_002878395.1 Capsicum annuum | reverse complement strand
CAAGTTAAAAGTCTTATTTATGTCTCATTACGCTTTAATTTACTTATATTTTATTCCTGACAAATGCGATTATATAAAAGAATAAAAACGTGACTTATAATTATACATATCAAATTAGCATAGTTGAATTTAAATGGATTAAAATAAGCTGAATTCATAAAAAGGTGAATTTTTTACCACCTAAAAGTTACATTGGCTGAAATAGTTTTAAAAACGGATCAAAACCAACACGTTCAAATATTGCCGAGTCTTAATTATTTTATTTGTTCTTTTACAACTGTTTAAATACTTAACGAAAAAATTTCATTTTTATTATGCTTTTATATAACATATCAAACAAAAATAAAGTATCTTGTTCAAAATATTTTAACAACATTTATAATGAATTAATTTGGACTAGAAATAAATAAGCCTAAAATCAAATGGATTGGGCTGAAATAAATTGAGCTAGCAGGTCAATAATTGCAAATAAAGAAAGTTATAATTTCATGAATTAATTTACCACGTCTACTGTAATGTTGAAAAATTTAATTCAACTTTTAACACATCCATAATGATGTGGATTCCACTGGACGATGACTAGTTTATGTTAACAATTTAAACGACATGTATAAATAAATAAATAAATAAATAAATAAATAAGAAGAGTTCAGAGAAAAATTAAGTGAAGTTCTTTGTCTAATTGATGTGCTTTAAGAGTCCTTGGAATTAAAGACCTAAATAAAGTATATAAGAGCTTTCAGATCAAGAAGGGTTATGGTGGGAGATGCATAGCGCCCTTATACTAGGAGCTTTTGATTCGAGCTTTGAGTGTGAAATTTTTTTTTTTTAAAATGTCTTTTAAAAATAGATATCGCACAAGATACACATTCAATCAACTGAAACCTCAATTTAAATATCAAAGATTTAAAAACCACAAGAATAAAAGAGGCTTTAGCAATTGAATGATGACGTGATCTTTTGTGGGAATATTAAGGGCCCATTTGGCCATGGAATTTTTTCTTCTTTTCCGGAAAATTTTTTCAGAGTTGGAAATTGTGGTGTTTGGCCATAAAAATTCGAAAAATAATTCCGAAATTTTTTTCTGAAAAGGGAAACAGGTTTTTGTTGTTTTCACAATTT
Organism: Capsicum annuum; assembly: GCF_002878395.1. Taxonomy (NCBI): domain Eukaryota; kingdom Viridiplantae; phylum Streptophyta; class Magnoliopsida; order Solanales; family Solanaceae; genus Capsicum; species Capsicum annuum. The sequence continues at coordinate 1,576 of NW_025828950.1, read as the reverse complement.
TCCAACTCCAATTCGAAATTTTATTATTATTACATATAACCTCAATCTCTTAAATTTTTACATAAAACTCTCCTTATAACATTACTTTTTCAATATTACGTTTATAGTGGTTTTAAAGAATAAATAATTATAATTTCAAACTTAATGCTATCCTAATTAATATATATCTCTTTTTCTCTCTCATCATTATTTTTATTTCTTATTCAAATTTCTCTCTTATTTAAGACATTATTTTACTGCTAATTTATATTTATACCCATAAATATATAAAGTATTATATTTATCATAGAAATATACAAAGTATGTTATATATAAAGTTTATACCATGTATATACAATATACACACATATATAAAAATACAAAGTATAAAAAATCATACTAAGTATATTTATATATTTATGGTATATGATATAATATACCATAAATATGCAAAGCATGTTTTACATAGAAATAATTTATTCACACACAGTAAAATCTTCCATGTATAAGAAAATTAAAGAAATAAATTAGCGGCACCCTAACATTTAATAACAACTCATCGTTTCCTATTTTTTAGGAATGGAAAATGAAGTAAATAAATTAAATAAATTCCTAAAAAAATAAATTTGTTTGAAAAATAATATTTGTTACCTAAAAAACAGGAAGCAATGATATGTTAATATAACATCCATATTTAAAATTTTCAAATATGAGAAAATGGCTATTAATGTAAATATTATATATTTCATAATTGAAATTCATTAAATATGGCCATGTATATGTAATTATTTTTATAATTGTGGTTAATTGTGTTTTTTTTTCATTAGTAGGTAAATTTTAGTTGGGTGATTTTGATAGTTTGTAAAAGTTAGAGCATAAAATCATATTTAAAAAAGTTTTCTCAAAAGTCAAAAAAAAAATTCAAAAAAGACATGATCAAACACAACTCCAACTCTAATTTCAACTCTAACTCCAAAAAAAATTTAGTTTTCATGCCAAACAGCTACTAAACTCTCAAAATAGAAAACTAGAATGAATGCAAGCTAATCAAAATCCTATGAGATTGGTAGAGATCTCTTTGGGACCCTATGATCAACTCCTTTTACAAACTTTGAGGCAAGATCAAAAACCCTACTCCAATAAATAAATAGTACATATTTTGAAGTAAAAAGGGAAAAAAGAGAAATTGAATAGTGTAAAGATTTTAAAAAGACAGAGTAGTGTCAACAACCTATTTGAGTTTGTTCCTCACCCTATATTCATCATTGTCATCTTATGGTTCAACCCCACACCTGCACCAATATCCCTCTTCAATCTTTTGTATTCACTTCCTTGACGTGGCATAATTTATTTTATTTTCTTCAGCGAAACAGTCTCCGACAAAAATATAAGGTAAGTTTGTATATAATAGACTCTTATAATCCCCATCTTCTCTAAGTCAAGTCATAGTGAGAGCTTTGACGCATCAAACTGTCTTTTCTACAATTTTAAAGGATTTTTCTTTTTCGTAAATTTCATGTGTAATCAAATACCGGGAGAGCATAAGTTAGCTCCAAATCCCAAGAGAAGAAAAGGACTCCCATTTTTTCTTCTTATT
>NW_025828949.1:0-1161 GCF_002878395.1 Capsicum annuum | reverse complement strand
TCTTTGACTTTAATGTTAAATTCTTGAAATAGAAGTTACCATCTAATTAACCTCAACCTTTCATATTTCTTAGCCATGAGGTGTCTAAGAGTTGCATGGTCAGTATGCACACTCATTTTTATGCTAATAAAATAAGGCCAAAATTTTTCAAAGTAACATACAATAGCAATAACCTGATTTTCAGTCATAGTGTAATTCCTTTGAGTAGGTTTAAGTGCTTTTCTAGCATAAGTAGATGGGATGCAAGATCATTCTTACCTTTGGCCTTGGACTACACCTAGTTCCACATCACTACCATCCCACCTAACCTTAAATAATAGGGTCTAATTAGGAGACACAGTAATAAGGTTGAAATCAACTTCACTTTCATACACTCAAATACTTTTATACACTCATTTATTTTATCATTAACCATCCCTAAGTTGAAGCACTAGCTTCTTTGCCCTAAAAGCTCTTGCGCGAAATATTGGATGTTTAGGAATATTTTATAGGTATTAATGAATTGAATAATAGGACAAATAACCTCCTAAGTGTATTAGATGTTGCGGATTCTAATTAGGGTCAGTAGAGAAATGTCTAGAATACCACCACTTACGTTGCAAATAATCTCGTCCTAGGGATACAACTAACCCATACGAATCATATCCTTTCACACGATTGTTTCCCACCACTCGTATCCAAGCCTCCACCCTTGGATCAAACACTATCTAGTATATGAATCATCTAACTAAGTCATAACCATAGCATATGACCATACCTATTACCCGTATCTCTGGAAGAATGAAATACCAGGAGGATCAAACATTGCCTACTATACGAGTCCCTAATATGACTTGTACCATGACCTACGACTTGTACCCCAAATTTCTGACCATTCCAATTATCCAAACCATCCCACCAACTAATACTGATCAGTATATAATAGGACCATATTACTCGTACCCCCGTATACGACTTATACCCTTGATTCGTATTAAGTCTGGATAATAAGAATTCTACGAAAATTTCTATTGCTAAAACCTAGGTTTTAACAAGAACCTCCTTAAGGTTTCCAAGCCCATCTCTAGGAGACTGCTAAAAATTAGAAGCTAGGAGGGAGGGCCGTCATCATGATTATCATTATTCTTCACTATAACCAAATGGTGTCGCCAAATTACACCT
>NW_025828948.1:0-1893 GCF_002878395.1 Capsicum annuum | reverse complement strand
AGGAATTTGAATGCCTTAAAAAGAAGCTGGTTGAGGCCCCTATCATTGTTGCATCGGACTAGTGAAAACCATTTGAGATCATGTGTGATGCAAGCGGTGTTGCTCTTAGAGCTGTATTAGGACAAAAGAAGGACAAAATGTTTCATCCAATATATTATGCCAGCAAAGCACTGAATGGATCGCAAAAGAACTACACCATCACTGAGCAGGAACTCCTGGTTGTAGTGCATGCTTTTGAGAAATTCAGGGCTTATCTACTTGAGACCAAGGTGGTGGTCCACACTGATCATGCAACCTTGAGGTATTTGATGGATAAGAAGGATGCAAAACCAAGGCTAATAGATGGGTGTTGCTGCTATAAGAATTTAACTTTGAAGTCAAATATAAGAAGGCTTGTGAAAACCAGGTTGCGGATCATCTGTCTAGAATATAAGGTGAGCAGGAAATTAGTGATGAAATAGAGATACATGATGCATTTCCTGATGAGGATATCTTGGTTGTTGCTATGGAGAAATTGGCTTGGTACTGATTTTGCAAATTATGTTGTGAGTGAGGTCATTCCAAAAATTTTTTCTTTCCATCAAATAAAGAAATTTCTTCATAATATGACACATTACTTCTGAGATGAGCCGGACCTTTTCGGTGATATGATGATAGTATTATAAGAAGGTGTATGACAGAAGTAGATGTATTGTGTATATTGGAAGCATGTCATGCTTCCCCAGTTGGAGGTCACCATGTAAGTGACCGAACGACTAGGAAGGTGTTGCAGAACGGCTACTATTGGCCAACATTATTCAAGGATGCTCATGAGTTTGTGCTGAAATGTGACCAATGTCAGAGGTAGGGGTCGATCTCCAAAATACATGAGCTACCTTTGACTAAGATGCTTGAAGTGGAATAGTTTGACATCTGGGGCATCGATTGCATGGGTTTTTTGTAAGCTCGTATGGGATGAAGTATATTTTAGTTGCTGTTGACTATGTCTCAAAATGGGTCGAAGCTATTGCCTTGGATGATAATGAAGGAAAGAGGGTTGTTTTTTTTCTCAAGAAAAACATCTTCTCTCACTTTGGAGTACCGGATACTATTATAAGCGATGGACAATGTCATTTTTGCAACAAAGTATTTCGAGATGCCTTAGCAAAATATGGGGTGAAATAGCATAGAGTAGCCACTCCATATCACCCACAAACTAGTGGGTAAGTGGAGGTGTCAAATTGAGAGATTAAAGCCATCCTAGCCAAAACGGTGAACGCTAGTCAGAAAGACTGGTCTCAAAAGCTCGATGATGCCTTGTGGGCATACCAGACTGCTTTCTAGACACCCATTGGCATGTTATCATTTTAGTTGGTCTATGGAAAAGCATGCCACTTACCAATCGAGCTGGAGCACAAGGCTTTATGGGCACTCAAAAGGTTAAATTTGAGTTGGAACGAGGCAACAGAGTTAAGACTGGGACAACTGAATGAGATGGATGAATTCCATCTCAGGGCATATGAAAGAGTAGACCTACATAAAGAAAAGATAAAAAAGTATCATGATTGGAGGATTGATAAATGAGAATTCCAAAAAGGTGACTTGGTGCTTCTGTTCAATTCTAGAATCAAATTATTTCCAAGTAAGCTTAAATCCAAGTGGTCAGGCCCGTTTAGAGTTAGTCAAGTCTACTCATCTAGAGTAGTAGAACTTGAAAATGAAGATGACAACACCTTCAAGGTAAATGGGCAATGAGCCAACCTTTATATTGGTCCAAAAGATTTAATGAAAAGTACTGCTACTATCTATCTCAATGAAGTCTAAAGTAATCGAAACACCTGAGTCATACCGCAACATTAAATCAGGCGCTACATGGGAGGCAACCCATGATCCCCTTGTTTGATCTACTCCAGA
>NW_025828947.1:0-1048 GCF_002878395.1 Capsicum annuum | reverse complement strand
AATTTTGTTTCAATATCTTTTAATAATTTACTTTTTTCATAAGATATTGAAACAAAATTTAAAAAATATCCACGCACTAATAAAAATAGATTCACTAGAAACCTACTAAATCTATTATACCTATTAAATCCGCGCACCCAACCTATCTATACAACAAGTTTCACTCTTCATCGATTCTATTTTCAGGTTTTATAGTGTCAAAGACTGGTTGATAAAAAATCTTAACATAGAGCATATAGGGCATTTTCTCCTTTCAAATGGCATACTTAAGGCCATTCAAAGTAACTATTCTACTTATACTGACTTTTATTTTTTTATCCAAAAATACAAATACTGCAAACGTGAGGTGTGATATCAATTTATTGGATAAACCTAGAAAAACAATAAAAGTATTTGTGATAAAATTATAAGGAAAAAATTATAAAATAATAACACCAAGGATTTTATGTGGAAACCCTTTTAAATAAGGAAAAAATTACGGATCAAGAGGAGAAACTGATATTACTATAATAAGAAAGTTTACACAATAATCACAAGTACAATGCTTAAAGTGACTACTATACACTCAAAAGAAATTACTAGCTTTTGACTCCTGAGCTTACTAAAATATCGTTCACTCTAATTTTTCTTCACAGAATATTCTCTATCACAGTTTGTGAAATATTATACTGTTCTCTCTATATTATTTTTCTCTCCGTTTTGGTGTGTAGACACAATAAGTTGATGAGCTCCTTTAATAGGAAATGAACTATCTCTATTAATGTCATCCATGACATCACCGAGGGTAACATTTCAAAGTGTTATCATGAACACATTTATGATCCAACTATCAAGTCTTCCTTTTTCAACTTTGCTGGCAATGACCATTGGAAAATTATAAGCCCATGAAAAGTTTTTTTAAAACTTCATTTATGGGGATGAACCCCACAAGGAGGCCTCTTTCAAGAGTTTTGATTGCAATTCATTTAAAAGCGTATTTCGAGTGTTTGGTATATGTTTGCGTAAAATCCTGGATGATCAATCTCAAGAAAGCTGTTGGGTTTTAACT
>NW_025828946.1:0-4098 GCF_002878395.1 Capsicum annuum | reverse complement strand
AAAGATAATACAGGGACATTGATCTGAGCGTTTATAAAAAACAACCTCTCTAACTCCCATGGTATGGGTAAGGCCAGCATAAAAATGTTGTAAGATTACACTTGGTATGTTGTTGTTAGATTTAGAGAGTTTAATATTGACTGAAGGGCAGAAGATAGGGCAAGTCCTTAGTTTTTAGTTTTGATGATGGACAACTTGGGAGTTGGTAGATCTTTCTCCAGGAAATAAACCTTTAGATTTTAAATGGATCTTCAAAAGGAAAATGAAAGCAGATGGTACTATTGACAAATACATGACAAGACTTGTTGTAAAAAGCTTTAAAACAAAACGAAGGTCTTGATTACTTTGATACATACTCGCCAGTAACGAGGATAACATCAATTCGGATGTTAATTGCCTTGGCGGCAGTATATGGTCTTGAAATCCATCAAATGGATGTGAAAACAACATTCCTAAATGGAGAATTAGAGGAAGAAATTTACATGAAACAACATGAGGGTATTGTGGTTCGAGGAAAAGAAAATAAGGTGCGTAAACTTGTTAGATCACTTTATGGACTAAAACAAGTACCTAAACAATGACATGCGAAGTTTGACCAAACCATGTTGGAAAACGGGTTCAAGATTAATGACTGTGATAAATGTGTTTACATTAACGACACTCCAAATCACCAAGTCTTTGTATGTGGATGACATGTTGATCATCAGTAGAGACATTTCGGACATAAACGCAACGAAATGAATGCTCGAGAGCAAGTTCGATATGAAAGACCTTGGAGTTGCGGATGTGATCTTAGGAATAAGAATCCATAGACCTCCAGAAAGGTTGGCATTTTCACGGTTTCATTATATCGAAAAGGTACTTAACAAATTCAAGTATATGGAATTTGGTATTGCCAAGACTCCATTGGATGTGAGCTTTGTACTTTGAAAGAATGAGCGTGAAAGTGACTCACAATTGGAGTACGCAAGTGTATTGGGATGTTTAATGTATATAATGAATTGTACACGACCATACATAGCATGTGATAATAGTAAGTTGAGTCGGTACATGATTAATCCCAATAAAAATCATTGGATAGTGATGAAAATAGTTTTGGGGTATCTTAAATACACTCAAGACTATGCTTTGCATTATAATAAATATCCTGCGGTACTTGAAGGATATAGTGATGCAAATTGGATCATCGGATCGAACGAAGTAAAATACACAAGTGGATATGTATTAACTATCGGTAGAGGAACGATCTCCTAGAAGTCATCCAAACAAAATGTATTGCTCGCTCTATAATGAAATCTAAATTTATCGCATTAGATAAAGCCAGTGAAGAAGCAGAATGACTCTGGAATTTTTTGAAAGATATTCCTTATTGGCCCAAACCATTGGTACCAGTAGGTATACACTGTGATAGCCAAGCAGCAATAGGTAGGGCAGGTAGCAAGATGTACAACGGTAAGTCTCGTCACATAAGACGGAGACATAATGCCATTAGAGAACTTCTCTCTAGTGGAATTATCACTGTTGACTATGAAAAGTCAAAGGATAATGTGTCGAATCCACTTACAAAAGGACTATCTAGATAAGGAGTTAAAAGGACATCCAAGGGAATGGGTTTAAGGCCTAGGAAAAGTCAGAATAGCGATAACTCTACCTAACAGACAGGATATCCCAAGAGCTAGGTTCAAAGAGATCAAACAAAGTTGTGTCTGATAGGTTCAACATATTCATTATACCCAACCCATTCTCATGATATAGAAAATGTTTAGTAAACGATGATAAGACTTATGGTGTGAAGTCTTTTAATGATTATCTAAATTTGCTAGATTTAACCAAATAGTTTAATCTATAGGATTGAACATTTAGAAATCACCTATGTGAGGGCGAAGTAGAAGCCGCTTTAAGGAGAATGTTATTAAAGGCCTATTCTCTAAGCTCTCATGAAACCGGGACTTGTTCATGGTTGAAAAGAACAAAATTATGAGAACCATAAATAGTAAAAGGATGGTTGTATGACATGTGTTGTCTAGATGTACATTAAAGCTTGACGGTTCAAAGATATCAAAGCTATCGATTGACTGAGTGCATCCAAAGCATGTTCTCTACTGAAAGTTCAAAGAAAACCCACTTATCCAGATGCAATCAGTCTTTGCTCAATAATTACATGCCTGTCCGTATCTTTCTTCAAAATATATCCATTCCCCATTCATGTGGGGGATTGTTGGGTTCAAGGTGTATGTATGAATGGAAAATGGAGGGGAAAATAGTGGAGGGAAAAATTTACTAAATTGGAAAGTGTACTCTTTTAATGGAAAGTCCACTAATTCTCCCACATTGGTAGGAGAAAGGAACTTTCAAGTGTTTATAATAAGGAACACTTACTCCACACGGTAAGTAAGGAAAGAACAAAGTGGTGCTTCACATCGTCGTCGTCGTTCGCTCGGCTTCAGCTTCGGATTTAGATTTGGATTTGTCAAATGATCGATCGATGAGATCTATTTTTTAGACAAAATTTATTTGAAACTTGATGAACAAGTGAAATTTTAATCCAAAGAATCTGATAGAAATATTTTTCTCCATGTTCGGGGCCCAATTTTTATGCCATGCCAACGCATACATAATGCACCTCGAAGGGATACGATCCTTCGAGGTAAAAGACATACTGTTTTGTGTAATAGGGAGATTTGTGCATGCACCTTAGTAACCTGCGGGCGTAGGTGTAGCAAAGGTAGTCACTGGAATTTGGATAGTGTCACCTGCGGCAGCAGATTGGGCACAGTTCCAGCATTGACTAGGCGTAGGTGACGTGACTGTACTGCATTGGTGCCTTTTTGCTGAACCAATGCTTACTTTTCAAAGGGGAACGTTAAGGAAATAAATACCTAACATATTCCTTAGGTATAGACATGATTTTTATAGTAAAAACACTCTTCTTCTCTACAAAAACTCATTGTGATCGTTAGCCGTTGAGTGAGTTCAACGAATCCAATAATTTGAGGTACCTCTATTGTTGGATCCAAAGCCATTTTATTCTGGGATAAAAATTACATAAACTCGGGTAAAGTGAGGTGAATAATTCCTTAAGGACACTCCGTAAAGTTAGGGGACTTGGATTCAAATTTCTGTTTGATCTCATTTCTGAAAAAACAATAACACACCTCTTAGATAGATTATTTATAATCTTGTGTTGAAAGTGTTGTGTAACTTCATAGGTGTTCTTGTTTTTATACTTGAACTTGTGTTGAAGTTGTTGCGTGCCTAAAAACAGATTGTTGTACCCGAAAACAATGAAAATAACAATCTTAAGGAATAATACTCAGGATTTGTATTGCTTGGTTTCTGGAGATTAAAGCTTTAAAATTTCTACTCCGTTTGAACTTAACTAGTGATTAGAAGATATAAAATCTTCATCATAAGTTAAATATCACTCAGTTAATGATTGGAAATCATAAAAATTTCATCATTAAACTAGAAACAAGAGGTGTTTAAAGTTGCTGCAACTTTATTAATAGTATTTTGATATACTAAAGTTACTGTCTTGTTGTGATAGGAAAATGCCTATGGATAGTCAAGTGCATGATGCTGCAACGACTGTGGTAGTAACTAGTGTTTCCACGATGAGTCCTACGAATGCTTCACTGTAATGGCACCAGCGTAGAAACATGGAAAATTCACGGGTATTGACTTCAAAAGGTGGTAGCAAAAAATGTTCTTCTACCTTACAACTCTTTATCTTCAAAGGTTCACATTTGAAGAAGCTCCAGAGGTGGCCGAGGGAACCTCTGACCAAGATTGATTTGTCATTGTGGAGGCGTGGAAACACTCAGATTTTCCTTGCAGGAATTACATTCTAAATGGCCTCCAAGATGAACTATTCAATATGTATAGTGGGATGAAAACGACAAAGGAGTTGTGGGGGCGCTAGAAAGGAAGTATAAGATTGAGGATGCGGGAACTAAATAGTTCTTCGGTTCAAGATTCCTATAGTTTAAAATGATTGACAGCAAGTCTGTTGTATCATAAGTCCAAGAACTGAAAGTAATCATCCTTGATGTCTTCGCGGAAGGTATGATTCTGAGGAATACCTTAGTTGAATATATT
>NW_025828945.1:0-2874 GCF_002878395.1 Capsicum annuum | reverse complement strand
TTTGGGAGTTTAAGTGAGAGCAATATGGACATTTACCCACTTAACTTTATAAGGCCCTATGACTTATATTTCTATTTGGAGGTTATTTACCCTAATATTCTATTCATTTAACACTTAGAAGCTTTCATAAACACTTTATAATTCTCTCAAAGGCTTGTGGGTGGAGAAAAGCTAGGGTTTCATCTTAAGGATTAATTTGGGTCTTTTGTTGGTAATTTCTCTTCCTCATCTTCTTTGTAAAAGGCACGTCTCTTCCCTCATTGTTAGTTCTAACTAAAGGCATGGTTTTATACAATGTTTTCATGGCATGATTATTGTATGGTTTTGGTTTCAAATATCTATTGGAGGTTTTGGTTATAACTGCTTGGTAATGGTTTTCCCATGTTTTAATTATACATTTACAATGTTTTAATGATGGTTTGGATACTTGGTTGCATGTGAATGATTTATTGGTAATTGGAATTGATTTTGGTAATACGATGCCCTTAATGTGATTGATAAAATGCCTATGAGAATGCTTTCACTATATTGTTGGATTTTTAATGAAAACTATTGCATGGTATGGTTTGGTAATGGAACCCTAAATGGTTTAAATGGTTTGAAATGGTTCGGATAAATAAACACACTTGTGGGGTACAATGGAATCCCTAAGTAATCATAATAATGGAACACTTGTGGTGTACATGGGACTCCCCCAAGTTGACTTGGTAATATGATCTACAGGTACATGGGAATCCCTTGATCTCTAATAGTTTGGCTAAGGACAATACTTGCAAATCATAGTCGGTATGACAATACCAACCAAGCATAGCCTTGGTTAATAGTGAATTAGTTGGATGGTAAATGGTTTTAATTGGGAAAGGATGGCGGGGTGTGATAGCTTACCGAGAAGGTAGGAGTCCTATGGACAGGCACTGGAAACTATTGTTTGCCGACATGAGGTAAGGGAATGAATACCCTATATGACACTAAGAGGTATATTAAAATCCTCTAAGTATACTGTACATATGTATCATGGAGAGCAAAGGGTACTTGGGAATCCCCTACTCTTATGGTATCTCCGATTCGTGCGGCTACACATATCAGGGCCCATTCAGGGGGTTACACTGGACCCATATAGCTCACGGGTGGTTAGTAACGGTTAAGATTCACATACCTAGGTTAATAGTTTTAAATATATGCTAAAGACAATTCCCTTTCCCGGCATGGTTATATATATATGTATGATTTGTATGCATATGGTTGGTTTACTTTGTTTTAGTAAATGGCATTATTTTATCCTTATCCTGATTTCTTGCTAACATTCATCCACTAACCTATCTTTGGGCAGCTGTATCCCCATGCGATGCAGGAATCGATCATTCTACTCCTCCTACTTAGCACTGGGACACTCGGGGTCATCTTTTGGATTAAAGTGGTGAGCTTCCATCTTTCTAGAAGGTTCAATTTCATGGATGTTATTTCATACTTTGGTTTATTTATGGATATTGATTTTGTCTATTGTTGGGGGCATGTCGCAACCGGATTTTGGTTTTCTTTTGGTTAGAGGCCTTTGTGGAACTACTATGGGTTGGCATGGGCGAGATCAGTATTGGTGTCAGCCTTAGTATTGGCATTGGTATTAGGACTGACACCCTTGGATGATATTGTTGGTTGTTCCATCCTTTTTATGTTATGTTATGAAACTTGGTTTGGTTATTATTTGGTTGATTGGTTTATGGTTTGGTCTCGTTATCGGGAGGGTTTGGACAGTTGGACTAGGGTGGGTCGGTTTAGTTATTGACCTATCCCATAGTTTGAAATTGTGCAATTACGCTATCTTGTTATATGTTTAAAGTTCATCTGACTTAAGTTATGTGTTTGGATGGTTGGGTTGGGTATCGAGGTGGGTCCACGATCCTGGTTGAACTTGGGATGCCCATTACGACAAGGCCCTAGTTCGGGCCGTGTCATGAGCCCTCATGGTTTAAGGTCCTGAAATGATCCTCATCCTTTTCCGAAAATTCTGAAAATTTCCCCAATCATCCCTTTAACACCCCTTGTCATGATTCAAGTAAAAAATTATCATTAAACACGAGAGAGTGTCAAAAATAAAATTGTCAAAATTTTTGTGGTCTTATATTATCCCCCCCTTTAGGATTATTCGTCCCCAAATAAGAGATTAGGACACCTTTGGCATAATACTAGGTAGGTAACACATAGAATAATTCAAGAACAAAATTCGAAATGCATCAAGAGAAGAAGTAAAATTTGTATCTTAAGAACCTTCGTCCAGCATTGGAAACAAGAACGGGTATTTAGCTTTAGGCAAAATGACCTTCTGGACCCCTATACTATGCCGGTTTTGTAAGTTAGACACTTCTACTTACATGTTTGTCATCTGGACCCCTAAACCCACTAAAAAGCTATATTTTAAACCCTTTGACCATTGACTTTGCCTATGTGACATTAAAATGCTGACTAGGACTAGGAGAGTGAATATAATCGCCTGGGGTGCGAGTGGGGGTTAATTTTTTTACCAATTTATATTAAAATAATTAAAAAAATAAAAAAAAGAATTATTTTTTTTTAGTTTTTTAATTTTAAAATATTTTAAAAATTTTAAAAATAAAAAATTTTAAAATAAAAAATAAACTCCCCACCCCCTTCCAATCCAGCCACTCCTTCACCCCAGCCCAGCCTCTCCACCCCACCTAGCTTTTTTCAACTTTTTAAATTTAAAAATATTTTTAAAAATTTTAAAAATAATATTTTTTAAAAATTCAATATTTTTTCATCTTTTTAAATTTAAAAATATTTTTAAAAGCTAAAAAATATATATTTTTAAAAAAGTCCCCCACCTCCAACCCTGTCCATCACCCCACCCCCCACCCC
>NW_025828944.1:0-1603 GCF_002878395.1 Capsicum annuum | reverse complement strand
CTTGTTAGTCATTCGGGGATGAATGATCCTAGTGGGGGAAACTGAAACACCCCCGGTTTGGACCCTTAAAAATTTCCTAGATTTTTGGGTTTTAGACAACATACGACTTCTGGGTACCAATCACATGATGGGGTATAGTTGGTATGGTTTTGGATGTATTCTAACTAGTGTTGATTGGTTGGTTGAATTAGTTTCTGGAATGGGTATGACTTGGTGGGTATGAGTCGTATGGATGGTGATAGGTCATATGGTTTCATTTTTCCTTCACTTAATTTGAGACTTAGTAACTTAACTTAATCTGAGACTTATTAACTTTACTTGGATGTGAGTATGAGTGGCTCACCATAATCTGTAAGTTGGGGTACGATTCATACCATTGACTCATATTGTAGACACTGTTCAAACTTCCTTTGATTTTATTTTGCCACTGATATGGTGTAGGGGTACTGATTGTATGGTTGGGTATGACTTGGTATGGGTAAGTTGTATACTAGATAGTGTTGGGTCCAAGGGGGAGGCCTAGGGGTGGGTACCACTCATATTGAAAGGTACGACTGGTATGGGGTACTCGTACCATCTGACGAGAATTTTTAGTTTAACTGGGGGTAATCGAGATATTTTCCCTCTTAACCTGTTAAGGAACCATGACTTATATCACTATTGGGACATTATTTACCCTATTATTGTAATCCTAAACATTTAGAAACAATCTTTAATTCTCTTTAAGGCTCTTGGTTAAATGTAGGCTAGGTTTTTATCTATAGGATCAATTTGGGGCTTGTACGATTGATTTCTCTCCATCATCTTTGTAATCTTAGGCATGTACTCCTCTCTCATTATTAGTTCAAACTATGGGCATGTTTTATACAAAGCTTTCATGGCATGATTATTGTATGGTCTGAGGGTTTTCAAATATATGCTAGCATTTTGATATTAAATGCTTGGTCATGGTTTTCCCATGTTTTAGTTATGTAATTACATGCTTTAATAGTGGTTTGGACAATTGGTTTCATGGGAATGGTAAATTGGTAATTGGAATTGGTTTTGGAAACACTATGCCCCAAACATGTTTGATAAAATGTGTATGAGAATGCTTTTACTCTATTATTGAACTTTTAATAGAACTATTGCTTTGTATGGTTTGGTAATGGAATCCTAAATGGTATAAAAGTTTTAAATGGTTTGGAATAGTTAAATTATTAGGTTTGGTGGTCACGGTTATTTTCAAATAAACTTCCTTGTGGGGGTACAAGGGAATCCCCTAAATTAACATGTTAATGAACAACTTGTAAGGTACATGGGATTCCCCTAAGCAAACTTAATAATGGAAAACTTGTGGGGTACATGACATTCCACAAAGTTAACTTGATAATGTAATATATGGGTAAATGGAAATCCCTTTTACATAAAAAGGTTGGCTGAAAACATTGCTTGCAAGCTTTAGTCAGCATGATGATACCAATACTCATAGCCTTGGTTAATAATAATGGCATAATGGTTTGGTTGGAAGGTAATATTTTTAATTGGGAAATAATGGCGTAGTGTTATAGCTAACTGTGAAGGTTCAAGTACAATGGACAGACACTAGATACTCATGTTTATC
>NW_025828943.1:0-1881 GCF_002878395.1 Capsicum annuum | reverse complement strand
TATTGTTCATGAGATGTTTATGTTAGTTTTAAAATAAGGGTTGGGGTTTTTTGAATACTTATTGTTGAACAACATTTTCCTATAGTTTATATATGATTAATCATGCTTTAAACATAGTTTTGAACTTGTGGGTGCATGGGTATGATGAATGAACTAAGGAATTGTGATTTCTCTAAACTTGTGAGTTTTGAACTGGTTATGACCCCAACCCCAGAGTATGAAATTAGTTTTGAGTTATGAGAAATGCTTGATTTTATAAAATTGAACTAGTCTTGAGCTATTACATGATATAAAGAAGAATTTGAAACGTAATGGTCTAATTTAATGAGCAAAGGGAGTTGGTGTTGCCCACCTTGTATTAATGAACAAACTGAGCTGTTTTCCCCAAGTTAATGGAAAAATTATTTTGGAATGTTGTTGTTACCTATCAAGTGTAGTTAGTATGGTGATATCAACAATGTATGCCTTAATTGGAAATGTTGTTCATGAATAGGATTGAGTGATAAATGTTTCAGTTTGGCTCTAATAATAGTTGTGTAGATTATTCATGCAAATGGAGGTTTGGATAACTAACACTGGAAACTGCATTTGTCTATGCAAGGCTTAAAGTGACCAGAGAGGTTCGAGTCCCCCTTATTATTATTTCATGATTAGGGAGGTTAGCGTCCACCATAAATCATTACATGATTGGATGCTTAAGTCACCTTAGTATATCGTTGGTGGGTTTAAGTCCCCTGTGCATATATCTAAGATTGTTCTTCGGATCATGTGTCTATACGTACTGGGGCCCGACTAGGGGGTGAGAGATTGGGGCCATATATCTCATGGGTACATATTATGATGGTTGATCTACACAATCCAGTCTAAAGTTTTGAAACACATGTTAAGCCTTGTTCCCTATCCCGATGTGTGATGTATATATATATGTGCTTACGCATTTGATTATTTACACTGGTTTTGAATGCTTTCAAACTGTTGATTATGTCATTATGTTATCCTTATCCATGAGTTATATGATAAATTTCAACTCACTAACCATCTATGGACGCTGTATCCCTACACGATATAGGAATTTGTAATACTGCTACTTCTTTTGCTCAGTGATTAGGATTCAGGATTAGTTCGTGAGTTGACACTAAAGTGGTGAGCTTCCATACATTGGAAGTCTACATTTCTTGTTTTGTTCTTTTATGTCTCAGACTATTTAGACTTATTTTATCTTTAATTAGGGGCATGTCATGAGACTTTGTTGCTATTCGGTTTTGGTTCATCATTTAGAATGCTTTGTTTGGACTACTTTAGTTATTAGGTGGTGTCAGTAGGTCATTTGTCCGGTCATCAGTGGTTGGTTATGGACAAGCATTAAAATTTTTTTAGGTTTATTGCACGCTATCTTGGTATATGTTTGGAATTTTTCCAACCTTAGGACATGGTTTGTTTGGTTCGATTATGTATTGCGAGTGATCTTTGGCCCTTATGGGACTTGAGATACTCATCACAGCCAGGCCCTAGTCCAGGTCATGAAAAAAATGGTGTTAAAGCCTAGGTTTGGTGTCCTTGGGTGTCCAATAAAAACAATTTCAAGTGGAGTCTTGTTTATGGGTGTGTAGCGCACCACATTTATAAGGGAGAGGCTTTGAGTCATTTAGGAATATTTTTCTTTCTTGTTGTTCTATTTCGAGCTATAGAGTCTAAAGTCTTGAATCCCCTTTAATTTCCATATGTTATTTTTTAAGGTCATGCCTGCAAGAAGATCTGATGTTCGTGGAAACACTTTTATCCTGTCTGAGGACAATAAGGATGGAGCTCATCCAGCTCCAAGAGTTCAGACTTGGTCTAGGGTTTCTACTTCTGATTTACCTGAGGGAGTTCCCCCTATCC
>NW_025828942.1:0-1217 GCF_002878395.1 Capsicum annuum | reverse complement strand
TTTGGTGTATCTGCTACTGCTACAATGGATAGAACCTGCAACATGAATCCAACATATGAGTCATCTATTGTAACAAGTGAGTAATCTGTTGCAATATATGACTAATCTGTTACAACAAATGACCCATATGTTGGATTCATAGTACGACACTATAAAACGAATCCAACAAATGAGTAATCTGTTGCAACAGATTAGTTTGTTGCAACAGATTACTCATTTGTTGCAATAGATTACTCATTTGTTGCAACAAATTAGTCATATATGTTGCAACAGATTAGTCATATATGTTGCAACAGATTACTCATTTATTGCAACAAATTAGTCATATATGTTGCAACAGATTAGTCATATATGTTGCAACAGATTACTAATCTGTGCAACAGATTACTAATCTGTGCAACAGATTAGTCATATATATTACAACAGATTACTAATCTACGCAACATATTAGTCATATATGTTGCAACAGATTACTAATCTGTGCAACAGATTACTAATCTGTGCAACAGATTACTAATCTGTGCAACAGATTACTAATCTGTGCAACAGATTAGTCATATATGTTGCAACAAATACTCATTTGTTGGATTCACGTTACATATTTTATCCATTGTTAAAAAATGGCAGTAGCAAGTACATCCAGATGAGAAATTCAACTAAAAAATAACAAACATTAAAAAAAAATAACAAAAAACATAAAAAAAATAACAAACACCAACAAATCAAGTTCCTCATTTTCGTCATAACTTAAAAGCCCTAATGTTTTACTTGTGAAAATCGAAAAGAAACGATGAAGAACTCGAAGTTGTTGTCGCCGGAGAATGTTATCACGTCGACTGACGGTTGAAAGTCAAAAAGGAACGGACAAGAACTCAAAACTATTTGTTGCCAGAGGTTGAAGTTGCGCCAGATTGAAGGGAGAAATTTGGAAAGTTATTGGTTGGAAGAAGTTAGAGAGAGAAACTATTGAGAGAAAGAGAAGACAGAGAGATTGATTTGCAGAGGGAGGAAAGTTTTGTGGGTGTGAGTTAATTTATATTTTTGAAAAGATTAAAAAATTTAGAAAATATTAATCAAGTTCACAATTAACCTAATCAAGTTTTTTAATTATGTTTGACCCTTTAAATTGGTTAATGTCATCAATCCTTCATTCAAGACTTAAAAGACACCTTTCCTTCAATTTTCTTACTTTCACACCAACAATTCTGTCAAATTAC
>NW_025828941.1:0-1895 GCF_002878395.1 Capsicum annuum | reverse complement strand
AGATGGTTCTATACCTATATCTTATGTTTACCTAGTACTCTTATTCTATTAGTAGCTCTTGAATTGGTCTCACCAGGTTTTGATAAGTATTTACTTTCTCCCGATTTTCTTTCTTCATTTTATTTAATTCTTGCTTCCATTTCTCTACTTATCCTATTACCTATTATTCGGGGATATAGGTACGCTTACTTACTGGTGGGCTACAGTAGGTGCCATCATGACTTGAGAACTTGGGTCATGATAGTTTTGTATGAAATCCTAGGTTTATCAAAGTTGTGTGTACAAAACCAAAGTTCTTAATAGTGTCTTGAAGATCGATAATATGACGCCCGCATCCTATCTTCTAGAGGATATAAAGCATTCTTAGGAAATCCCATTTCTTTATTCTTCATCATGTGTTTTAACTTTTATTAACTTCATAGTACTTCTTTTAGTTGCCCTATTTCTCGAATGGATATACTAGTGTTGCCAACTGAAATGCATGGGACTTCTGTGTATGTTAAGAAAGTATCAGTTCAGAGTCAGACAAGGGAGTCAGAGATTGATATTAATTATATCTAGCATCAACAAGAGGGTTTAGGTTTAGCCTAAGATCTTGTAAGTTTTATGACCACCTAAGTTCTTCAAGATATAGTGTTAGCGATTTGAAGCCTTTTAGAGAATACAGCATAGGCAATGGTAGTGTCTAGTACATCGAGTGATTCACAGGCTCAAGTTAGGTTAGTTTATATTTAGTAGGGCACTATATCATTTTTTGAGTCTGAGATAGGTTTCATGAGTAGGTTATGCATAATTCTATGTTATATCTTACAAATCATAAGATTGCGTAGGGTTTTATTAAAGGATTAACTTTACCACTCTATTTGGCGTTGGATTATCTTATAGTAGCTTGATATGTATACCTTCAGGTTATGGATTACATGTAGACTATTGAGATCTTATGTCTTGAGGAATTAGAGGCAGTGATAAGAGGATCAGTCGATAGTATAGTTTTAGTGGTATTTCATCTGAGGCAAGGATTCTTCATTAGTGGTTATTATAACTCACATACATGTAGGTTCGTTTAGGTATCACCATAAATAATAGGCAACTCTCAAATAAGTAGTCGTGGTCACAGGGAATAGATTTCTAGATGGGCATGATAGGGGTTATAAAGCTTTGACTTTAGGTTGTGAGGGCCACTGCAGTTTAGTATTCACATCATCTTTGAGAGTTCTAGAGGTTTTTATAATCATGGAGAGTTTGGATATTAGTATAGGAATATTCGTAGGTGTGATTTGGTCATTTTATCAAGTTCAACATGTTTTTTTTGCCATATTAAAGGTTTAGGCATTTGTTATGATTGCAGAGAGACCGTTCATTGGTCAATACATTATATGTAGTGTGGGATTATTGGGTATTCAACACAAATAGATGTAATACCCCAAAAATTTTCTTCGTAAAGATTTCGTGAGAAACGTATCGAGTTCTACGCTTTAGAGCGATCCATAAATTTTCTGCATAGTATTTCTAAGACGTTGACCTACCATTACGTAGAGTATCAAATAAGCTATCCAACGATATGTATATTATCAAAAATGGACACTCGAGCGATGAGTTACGACCATTTCGATCGAATCAGGACCATTCCGATCGAACTGTGAACAGTAAAACGTGCGGGAAATTAAAAATTACTGCAGTCAGGTGAATTTCAGGGTCAACTTCAAACAACCATAACTATTTTTACATAATGATCTGGGTGAGCTACTATATATCAACGGAAATCTCTAAGAGTCCTCTTTCTAATGAAATTAGTTTCATCTAATTTGGTTATCGAAGTAAAACGTTATGGTCGATCTACTTCAGCCTATCAAAACAGTCCACCAAAGGACAGATTTGACATTATTTATTTTTTT
>NW_025828940.1:0-1349 GCF_002878395.1 Capsicum annuum | reverse complement strand
TTAGGACCCTCTTGGAAAATGGGATTTTACTTTCTGTTCAGGACCCTCCTGAAAAAATGAGATTTTACTTTCTATTCAGGATCCTCCTGAAAAATGGGAATTTACTTTACGTTCAGGACCCTCCTGGAAAATGGAAATTTACTTTATGTTCAGAAAACATGGAATCTTTCTTTATCATAATATTTGTTTAGAATAATTTTGTTTTAGTTTAGATTTTTGATATCAGGAGTCCGCCTGAAGAACAGGGTGATGAAATTGCAAGTCAGGAGCTCGCCTGAAGAACAGGGCGATGAAATGGCAAGTCAGGAGCTTGTCTGAAGAATAGGGTGATAAAAGTCGAGTCAAGAGCCAACAGAAGTTGTATAGATAGGATTTTGTAATTTCATTCATGTTTTAACTTGTAATTTTTATTTTTGATGTAATGACAGAGCCGCGGACCGGAACCTCGGTGGAACCGTACTCGACTCTCCAACTCGGTGTAGTCCACTTCTCTTCCAAACCTTTGAGATACTTGTGATTTCCTCATGACTTGGGTAGATAGGGTGTCCAAAAGGAGTCGATTGTCCTTCTTTCTTTTACTCCACTCTTTGAATAATGATCAGGACAAAATTCGGTCTCGTTGTTTACTTCTTTGCCTGAAAACACTGCGTGTTTACATTCAAAGGGATGTAGACACGTGATTTTATTCCTCCGAAAGATTAATTACCCAATGTTACCTTATCCTACCATGTACCCTCTTCCATGTTATTATACCCTCACAAAATACAAAAAAAATAATAAACCTTGTCTTATCCTAATATTCTAACAACCCACCCAACTAAAAATTGACAACACATCCTAACCCCTACCCCTCCTACCCCTACCCCAAATAACCACCCCTCCCCCACATTTCTTTGACACAAAGAAAAGAGCATATACACTCCATCTTTTCCATTTTTTTTATTTTTTTCAGAAAAAAAAAAGAAACCAGATCAAAAGAACAGATATATACATATGCACATATCACAAGTGGGGGGGTCTTCATCATTTTTTTTCTTTCTTTCATTCCATCATCATCAATATAAACATACCCACACAGAAGTTTCCAAAAGAAAAACATATACATACACACGATACACATACAAGGGAGATACACAACTTCTTTTCCACAAGAACAGGGAGCTCCATACGACCATCTTCCATATTCACACAGAAACTCACCTTCACTCTGAACAACAGTCACACACACGAATGCTTGGAGGTTGAGAGAGAGCATAGAAAGGGAATTCGGGTGAGAGAGATTGGCCGGAGAAAACACGAATTGAGAGAGAGAGAGTGAAAACAAGGAGAGAAAGAGGGAAAACTGGTGG
>NW_025828939.1:0-1542 GCF_002878395.1 Capsicum annuum | reverse complement strand
TTGTTCAGGAGAGTTCTTCAGGATCTTTTGTTTTAATATCCCCCCATACCCTACGTCGGAAGCATCAGTTTCGACAATCATAAAGGCGTCAGGGTTGGGAATACCTAGACACGGGAGGTTCTGGACCAAGTTTTTGACCTGGATAACTGCATTAGTTTGGTCAAGACTCCAGGGAACAGGGTTTTTTCTGAGCCTTTTATAGAGAGGTTCACAGACTTGTCTGATATGAGGGATAAAATCAGCAACATAGTTAAGACTTCCGAGAAATCGTTGGAGCTGCGTTTTATCAGTGATTTCATTTGGGAATTTAGACGAGAACTCAATGGCTCGACAAATAGGCTTATAACTACCTTGATGAAGATCATGTCCTAAAAATCGGACCGAGGTTTGAAAGAGCTTCATTTTTGTGGCACTTACCACCAGACCATTAAGCTTAATGATTTTAAAAAAAGTGTTTAAATGTTTGAAATGAGAATCAATGTTCTCGGAGAAAATAAGCACATCATCAATATAAACTATTGACATATAAGTATAGGGGTTAAAAATGTTGTTCATGATATTTTGAAACTCTGAAGGAGCGTTTTTTAGGCCGAACGGCAAAACATTCCATTCATAGTGTCCAAACGGGACATTGAATGCTGTTTTATATTTATCCTTTTCAGCTATCTGAATCTGCCAGAATCCTGACTTCATATCAAATTTACTGTAAAGGTTGGCCTTGAAGGTGCGTTTGAGAAGATCCCGTTTGTTAGGGATCGGATGCCGAATCCATTTTAGGACGGCGTTCAATGGCTTGTAGTTTATCACAAGCCTAGGGGTTCCTCGTTCTTTTTCTGCACTATTATTAACATAAAATGCAGAACAGCTCCAGGGAGAGTTAGAACGTCGGATGATACCATTTTGCAGGAGATGATCAATCTCCTTTTTGCAGATTTCCATCATCTCATGGTTCATTTGGATAGGTCTGGCCTTAGTAGGAATACCCTTTTCGTCAAATCCAGGAATGTAAGGAAGTTCCACCAAATGCTTCTTCCTTTCCCAAAATGCATTAGGGAAGTCAGAACAGATTTCCTTTTCAAAGGTTTTCTGTAGATTGGAGATTTTTGTAGTTATTTCAGGGGTTTTTAGAGATTGTTCAATTTTTTGAACGTGGATGTCGTGCTTGAGAAAATTGATATGGGAAGAAAGGCGGTTAATTTTGAAAACCGTCTGTTCCTTGATACTGTTCCCTTCATCTTGTGAGAGGGGCCGTAGTAAAGGGAAGAAAAGGGTTTGATTTAAGAGAGTAGTACGAATTCCATCGTAATCACTCTGGTAAGGTCGAATTTGGTTAACGAAAGGTATGCCCAGAATGATATCTTCCGTGATATCCTCCGTGATGACGAAATCATTAACAAGGCAAATGCCATTGTTACAGATATGAGCTTTAGGGAGTTGATAATGAATAGTCATTTTTTCTCCCGTAGCTGAGTATAGACGGGAAGTACTCTTTGTAAGGTATTTAGTAGGCACAAGACCTTTAACGATACAGTTACTATCAGC
>NW_025828938.1:0-1252 GCF_002878395.1 Capsicum annuum | reverse complement strand
AGCTCAACTTGACTCTAAATGATTTATATGAACATTGTTGACTTCAAAAGCACTTCACATACTAGGATATTGATCATGAAATGTATATTCATGTGGTAATCACTTGGATTAGAGCTTAGACGCATAGTAATAACGGTTAGAATTTTAGCATGAAAATACGGGGTATTACATTATCTCCCCCTTGGGAACATTCGTCCTCAAATGTGGATAATTAATCTGAAACACAAATGAATCTTTGTCTTTAAGCTATCATGTGCAACTGATAGAAACTGAATCACTAGATCTCAGGAATAATGAGCTACTGAACTGATCTGCAAGTGCATGAATCCTCATGAAAATAACTATATGGCTAAGATAGAAACGAGAGTGTCTACTTATGAGTAACCATTACTTTGCGCTGGATCTTATCTCATAATAAAAAAAATGATAGGTTTATGGAATAAAAAGTTGGGGTATTACAACATCCCCATCTTGGGATCGTTCGTCCCCAAATGATAATAATTTGATGAAAATACTAGGAAGAGACTGTGATACTACACAGGATACGTACGAACTGAATCATGACTTAATATCTAAAATTGAAACTGATGCATGAACTGAGCTGAATTCATAATTTAATTGGACACAAACACATAGCCTCTTGGAATGTACATACATATAAGACTGCGGATAGTAAGACTAGTTGGAAAATTAAGAATCTATAGGAGCTTATCTCCTTGCTTGCTAAACTAAATTACAGGCTATCTGGAATGGATCATACTGACTACCCATACTCAAATGGACTATTTCTTTAGCACTTTTCTACAAAATTCTATTGACATTAAGGAGCTAAGAATTTTGGGCATGCTCTGAACAAGACATTTGACTAAGGAATTACAACATTGATATAAATCTATAGCATGGAATATAATTATATAACTCATAAACTAGGATAGGATTGCTAGGCCTAGGCAATGCAACTTCTTACTTTCAAGCTTAGCATCACTTTTCAAATGCTCTCTCAACTACACTATTCCCCTTAAATACCATACTCATTTGATTCAACTTATAATTCTCATATTAGCACTGCGAAATCTTTCTACTAAGGTCTAAACTAAACTAAGTTCTCTTACCATGATCAAGCCTAACACTAAATCACAAGATACAACATGCCAAACCATAATACTAGTCTAAACCACAAGGTTCAATATTCTATATCTTCTTAGAGCTCACACCCTAAGCATAACATGCCTTACCACTTCAATGACTAATT
>NW_025828937.1:0-1879 GCF_002878395.1 Capsicum annuum | reverse complement strand
CTTCATTAACATCCAAGGGGGTAAGTTATATACAGTAATAATAACTGGCCAAGTGTTATGAGAAATACTTAAGTTACCAAAAGGATTTATTCTATCAGCTACCAAACCGAGTCTAACATTATGAGGATCTTTAGCAAAGTCTGGATTAGACATATCCAAATATTTTCACGCCTCAGAGTCTGCTGGATGTCTAAGAACCCCATCTTTCGAACGACGATCATCATGCCATGTCATGTCTGAAGCTATTTCTGATGTCATAAATAACCTTTGTAATCTTGATTTCAAGGAAAAGTAACGTAATACTTTTTGAGGAACTTTGTTCTCAGCCTTTCTTTGAGTAGTGCCATTAGCTTTTTGACCTTCAACTAATTTCCATCTAGATTCTTCAGAAATAAAGCAAGATTCAGCCTTTGCATTATGTTTCCAAAACAACATACAATCATTCTTGCAAGTATGTATTTTTTCATAACGAAGACCTAAATTTCGGATCACTTTTCTTGCTTCATAGAATGATTCTGGTAAAGTTTCACCGGAAGAAAGTGCTCGTTTAATTAACTTCAGTATGCTATCAACTTTTTTATCACTCAACCTATGAAGACACTTAATTTGAAAAAGTTCAACAATTAGTGATAACGTGAAGAATGTTTCCCAACCAGGATAGAGTTGTTGTGCAGCATCCTCCAACAATTTGAAAAATTTGGAAGTAGATTCTGAAGCATCATCTTGTTTAAACTTAACCTTAGTACAATCATCCATGATATCAGGGCCAACAATATCATTAATCATTTCAAATATATCTTTACCTTGCTCTCTTTTTACATCCTTTTGTTCTACTTCATTATTATTAGTTTTTTACTTTTTAGCTACAAATTCTCCATGATGAAGCCATCGAGTATACTACGGGACTATCCCAGTAAATATTAAATGGTCCTCTACTTCATCTGTAGTGTGGTAGAGAACATTGTTGCATGTCTTACAAGGATAAGGAATTTTGTCATCTGGTTCTTTGTCCTTAAAAACAAATTGAAGAAAATTTTTGACTCCTTTCTCATACACATCGCTTAATCTGTCGGTACAACATATTCAAGTCTTGTCCATTTCAAATTCTTATAAAGAAAAAAAAAAAGAAAACATCACTTCTTAGGAGTTAAGCAGAACTATAACTGAAACAAAGGAAAGAAGAGTAATAATTTGCATCTTTATTACTCCTGTCATGTTTGTCAATCTTGGATATTATATGTTACTCTTTATATAACATTATTTTCTAAATTCATGTTTGTTCATAGCAAATTAATAATCACCACAGCAATCATTATTTAAACAACTCAAAAAAATGGAAGACACTTTTAAGTGAACAAGAAAAAGTAACTTTAGATAAAGAATAACTTACTTTTGATGCTTTTGATGTTTTCCAAAGATGCCTCAGGAGATGAGTTTGAGGCTGAACATTGAATTTTGAGAAAAAAATTGACAGTGAATCAAAATCTAAGAAGTGAGGGTTTAGGAATTTTTAGATCCAAAATTTAAGAATTAAGAGTTTAGGATTTTTGGTACAATTCTAATTTTATTAACGCACGAGTTAGTGCATTCACTTTTCACTTTTAGGAATACACATATATGTCAAAGTTTTACAAAATCACATTTTGGTTCCCAATCAGTTTTATATAAATTTTGAAAATTTGTATGCAACCCATAATTAGTTGTCCACATTATTAAAATACTTTATTTTTACAAACCCGTGGTACTACATAAATCAACCTAACTAAAAATGTTTCGGAATGTGAATCACAGGGTTTAACCCTACGTAGGATGTGAATACGCCGCGTAGGACGCCACTTCATGCACACCCAACGTTGGACGACATAAATGAGCTGAAGTC
>NW_025828936.1:0-1129 GCF_002878395.1 Capsicum annuum | reverse complement strand
TGAGCCCTTGCATTAGCCTACCTCGTCTACATACTCGGTACATTCCTGTACTGACGCATTTACGCTATGGTGTTTTATTTGACACCATAGGTTCAGAGGCACAGAATCTAGATTGTCCTCAACAGTAAAGTCCCAGTCAGCAGCAGTAGCAGTGAGTCCTTTTCTTTCAAGGATGAATCACAGTTTACTATTATTGCTTCAGACTTTATTTATTTTCAGTTGATGGAGTTAGTTGGGGACCTGTCCCATCAACTCTATAGTTCAGACAGTTTAGAGGCTTTTCAGAAGGATGTATTAGTATTCAGTTTTTTGTAGTATGAGTATTCATAGATGTGTTGAACCTTATGGCTAGTTTCCGCATTTATTTCAGATATTATGCAGTGTACAGGTACAGATATCAGTAAAGGATTAGCTTGTGGTCCTTCGGGGTCATAAGCACCGTGTGACATCTCAGGATGGGATCTCGGGGCATTACAAGATGTCACAATAGTTCGTATCAATTTATGAACTTTTATTCTAGTAAACTTCAAGTTTACCATGACATGTACTTTTTTCTTTAGTAAATTTTAGATTTACTATTACATGAATAAATTTTAGATTTACTACTTTAGAAGTTGATTTCAAAATAACTCTTCTTAGTTATTCTACCTCATTCGGAGGTGATTTGTGATACCATCACAATCAAGTGCACGTTTGCATTAATAAGCTTCTCATTCCCCAGGAATGAAATATAATCGTGCCTTAAGCCTATCAAAATTTGATAGCTTATAACCTCGTTCATGATATTGCTACTTCGAGAGCACATAGAGGCATACATATCTTTCAAAGCATATCATATATTGCTACCACATTCACTTCAAGAATGGAGAAAATTGTCATCTTTCAGACTTATCATATATTGCTATCAAATTTACTTCATGGAATGGAGCATATTCAATGAACAAGTTTGATGACTTTTCATCAAAAACACATTATTTTGCCTTAGCCATCATAATATCATCAATATGGTGCATTGAGATTTAAACTCAATGTCTCATCCATATAAAGGCATCTTAGGCATAAATTCATATTGAAACTTGAATCCAATATCTTATCATCGTGATGCATCGAGACTATAACCCGACATCTT
>NW_025828935.1:0-1325 GCF_002878395.1 Capsicum annuum | reverse complement strand
TTCGTAGGCTGAGTAACAAAGAATTCCCTCTAGTCAAAGTTCTTTGGCGAAATCAGTCCATTGAGGGAGCTACTCAAGAATCAGAAGCAGACATGCGTACCAAGTACCCTCACCTTTTCTTCGCCAACCCAAATCAAGCTCAAGGTAATAGTCCTCCTTAAGCTTATTCCATTTTACGTTCAGCATTCAATACATCTGGATATTTTGTTTCGTTTTTATGTTCCATCACAAATTTGGTATCAAGTACCATTGTATATTCAGTTATCCATACATGTATCAGTCCGGTAAATAATCATGCATCAGATATGCATTCTCATTGTGAGAACCTTAGTCATGAATTCATGAATCAATTACACGTACATCAGATATGCATGTTCAGTATAACGTGTTTAGTTTGTCAGTCATAAGATCATGTTCCAGTTACTCATGTTCAGATTATTGTTTTTCCTCTCAGTAAGTTCCATTCGAGGATGAATGTTCTCAAGGGGGAGATATTGTAATACCTGTGTCTTTTTCCTTGCTAGAAATCATCTCGAGGATCCTAGGACTTACTTTAAAATGTAAATCTATCTTTGTACACGTTGTATTTTAGAGATTTTAACTTTCTATCAAGTGGGAAATTGAGTTATCTTTCCAACAGTACTAATTTTTTCCAAATCCGACATCAGACTAGGAAGTTATGGACGTTTTTCTTGGAATCGTTGGAAATGCCCAGGTATGAAGGCCAACTCGACGGACCACCACATAAGTGATGGACTGCCACTTTGACCATCACAGCAAAGGAAATTGAACCACGTACTGGATTAGGACTGACAAACGAGTTAACGGACCATCAAAGTTGTGATGGACCGTCATCCAGGTCGTCAACTCTTATCCAGTGAACCCCATTTTTGGTCCATGTCTGATGGGCTAAGTGATGATCTATCAAGTGTCTGATGAATCATCAGTTGGAACGTCACACCCCACGTTCAATTTATTTATAGGTTATTTTAACAGGGGTATTTTGGTCACTTATCACTCGCCTACATATACTGAAATAAGTCTGAATTCAGCCATTATGCTCATTATTATTTCACAAACAAAAAAAATAGGGTTTCTCTCTAAATTTAATCTCCAAGAACAAGACCCAATCTTCTTCAAGAATCAAAGGATTTCAAATACTTCAAGTTCAAATACATCAAGAACCTTGAGTCAGGTATGCGTAGTGTTCATCAATGGACCCCTTTCGTTCATAGAGTTCAAGAACCATACTTTTAAATGAGAAACTTTGATTTCCTTGTTGTTATGTGATGTTGTTCATGTTAATGATCATTGTTTAAGCTTCA
>NW_025828934.1:0-1772 GCF_002878395.1 Capsicum annuum | reverse complement strand
ATTGAATCTTGTTTGTTAGATTGGGGAATCGAAAATCTATTTACAGTGACACTTGATAATGCCTCAGCTAATGATGTAGCAATCACATACTTGAAAGAAAAAATTGGTGATTGGAAAGGTGTTATAATGAGAAATAATTTTCTACATGTTCGGTGCGATGCTCACATCCTAAACTTGATTGTAAAAGAAGGATTGAGTGAGCAAAATGAATCCATTTCTCGGGTAAGAAATGTTGTGAAATATGTTAAATCTTCTAGTGCAAGAGCTGCTTCTTTCAAGTCATATGTTGAGAAGGTCAAACTTGGCACTAATGAACTTTTGAGTTTAGATGCTGAGACAAGGTGGAAGTCTACATATTTAATGTTAAATACTGCTGTCAAATTTGAAAAGGCATTTTCAAGAATGAATATTGATGATCATAAGTACATTAAATATTGTCTTGACTCGAAAGGAAAGATAGAACACCCTTCTTCGAAAGATTGGAAGGATATGAATATCTTTCTCAACTTTTTAGAGATTTTCTATCAAACCACATTGAAGTTTTCCAGTACTTTGCAAGTTACTTCAAATGCTTTCTTTCATGAGCTTTTTAATCTTCAGAACATAATTGTCAACTATTCAAAGTGTGATGATTTTATTTTAACTGATATGGCTTAGAAGATGAAAGTCAAGTTTGATAAATATTGGGGTGATTTTAGTGATATGAATATGTTGTTGTTTGTTTCCGTTGTATTGGATCCTCGCTACAAAATGAAGTATGTTGAGTTTCTTTTAAAGAAATATTATAATTATGTGGAGGAATGTACTAAGTCTGATAAAGTGCAAGATACTTTAACTAGCTTGTATGCTCATTACAAGAGTTTCATTTCTGAAACTTCTTGTGAAAGTATTAGAGATCAAACTAGTGTGAAAAGTAGAATTGATGCAATGAATAGTTTTAATATGTGGCAATCACAATGGGAGAAATATCTTGAAAAAGAGAATGATGTTGATGATAGATCTGATCTTGACAAGTATTTGAAGGATGATGTGAAAAAAATTAAGGATTTCAATATTTTGTCTTGGTGGAAAGCTTCATACGAAAAATATTCAATTGTTTCTCGAATTACAAGAGATGTGCTTCCTATTCCTACGTCTACTGTTGCTTCAGAATCAGTTTTTAGCACCGGTGTTCGAATTCTTAATTGTTATCGAAGTTCATTGTCACCAAAGACTGCTGAAGCTCTTATTTGTGGTCAACAATGGTTATCTTCAACATCTAAAGAGTGCAAGATTGAAGATATTTTAGATGAAATTCAAAAGCTTGAAACAATTGAAAAAGGTACTAACAACTATAACTTACTGATTCATTCTTTCATTTTTTCTTTTTGGTTTTTAAAATGTGACGCCATAATAAAAATCTTTACTTATCTTCTTTTCCTCTCTTTTTTTTTTCTAAAAAAAGTTAGATCATATTTATGTGAATAGACATTTAATGTGTAATATGATAATTTTTTTTCAGAATATTCAGACTCTACTTTGAGCATGGATTAGTTTGGACTTTGAAGATCAAGATAAAGAATATGCTGGAAGTTGGTTGGTCTTTTTGCAGAAATTTAATTGTTGTTTTGTACTTAAAGTGACTGCGATTTGAATGGTGTGTTTGCTGGAATTCAGCTGCTATTTTTGCTAAAAAGTGGCTTCAACTTGGGTGTTGTTTTTATTAGATTTTGATTGATGTTTTTACTGGAAATTCAACTATTGTAGTGCTATTTTTGTTGGATTTTTTGTTG
>NW_025828933.1:0-2767 GCF_002878395.1 Capsicum annuum | reverse complement strand
TTCGTGTTTTACAAGGGCCAATCCGGCCCATCCCATCGAGTCAGTTTGAAAGAAAATCCATACGTCGATTTCATAGCATACAAAGAGTGAAAAGAAGAAGAAATGGGCCAAAGTCCCATATTTGAAGTCGCAAAAAACCGGAGAGCCTCATTTTCCTTATATTCACTTATTGTCGTCCTTGTTTATTTATTTGTCCATATTTCGTTATTCATTCATTCGGGCCATGAAGCCAAAGTTGTATTTAATACAGGTGGAGCAAGACTCGAGCCAAAGGCTTGAAAACTAGATTAGGACAAGTGAAATGGGTCGAAGGCCCAATTAGACTAGGACATGTCTCATTGATTTGGGTCGATGGCCTAAATCCCTTACTTCCTCCCTTTCCCTCTATTCTTTATGGTTTTTTTCCTTATGTTCTTGGCGAACCTAGTTAAATCCTTAGTTAAGTCGCTAAAAAAACTAGTTTTGCATAAACACTAAAATATTTTCAAAATCGCTTTCTTTTCAAAAACAGCAATCACTTTTTTGACAAAATTAATCTTTTCGAAGTTAATCAAAACACGATTTTCAAATAGTCCGGATAACTACAAGTTAGCGGACATTTTAGGTGCCTAACACCTTCCTAAAACGTTAATAGGAACCGCTTATTTAGAATCTCTATGATTTTTCTATTTTGAATCTTTTGAAGTAACTTTTTAAAGGTTTCTTAATTCCTTTTCAAAATTAAGTGGAGATTCTTCTCTCAAAAATCAAAATTTCTTGCAAAACACTCTTTATTCCTATCGGGACACAATTTGCTGTACAAATTATAATGTTCAGTATCTCAATCTCCAATTGGGGACATTTTAATAGGGCGGACTTATAGATCTGGGTTTTAAGGGTAGCAAGTACACTTGAAGTAATAAAAGATATAAAAGAGGAAATAGTCTTATCCTAGAAAGGCTAGATAGGTGCTTGGCTAATAACCAGTGGATCACCAAATACCCTGACACTACCATCACCCACCTCCCCAGGATCTATTCTGAACACTGCCCCCTTCTAGTAAACCTCCCCTGTCATAATCACAACACTCTCAACAGACCCTTCAAGATGGAACCAATGTGGTGTAGGTACCCCAGTTTCTCTAAAATGGTCCACTCCTCCTTTGATCCTCCCAACCACATTCTTGCAGAAATTAAAAACCTCCAAAAGAACTCTGATCAGTGGAATAGATCTTCCTTTGGGAACATCTTCCACAACATGAAAAGGTTGCTTGCAAGAATTAAAGGTATCCAAAACTATTCTGCTTACCCCTGTAGTCCTTTCCTGCAAAACCTGGATTTAAGAAGCTGAGTCGGTGGGTTGGTCCTTAGCTACTGTGGTGTACATATGCCAGGAATCGTACCATAGCCGGAGCGTCTAGCTCCCTCTTCTTGATCTCTTCTTTTTGTTTTTAGTGATTTCCCGATACCGAGACTCTACTCTAGACAGCCATAGTCTCTAGATAGCCCTAGCCAAGGTTCCGATTCTGATAGACTTAACAAAGCGAAGCTGCTAAAGAAGAGCTTCATGACTACTTAACGGGGGGATTCATTGCAAATACTAGCTTGGCGGGAACCGACCGAAAACCCGAACCGCTTGACTGACCCCTTCATAGTCCATTCATTAAGGTTGGGGATGGCTGGAACCAATCAGAAGTGCAAATCGCGCAAGCGAAGCCGGGAAACGGACACTCTTGGCCGACTCTCGATAAAGACTGCGAAAATTATGTCAAAAGAGGCTGCCAAGAGCACGGGAACGGAACCTCAGACACACCCCAAAAACGGATCTTCGCAATTTAACTGCTCGTAAACTCAACATTTTTTTAGCGGGAACTTGGATTGTACTCGAAATTGTCCAGCAGGAGTCAACCGGGAGCGTTAGCGGCTGTAGAGGAGAGGTGCAGAGCCACGAGACTGATAAGGATAGTTCAGTTGCGCGGTAGATCTCGATTTTCTAGACGCATCGCACTTCCGCTCGGGTGCCGGAAGGTCAAGGAAGTTGGTGACCTGATGACAGGGGAGCCGGCGACCGAAGCCCCGGTGAACGGCGGGATCAAGGTCGAAATCAGAAAGGAGATCTGGTGAAAACTTTCATACTTTGATGCTGTCCTCCCCGTCGACCACGACGACTGAAACGACGCGAAAAATCCAGACCCGTAAAGGAGAAGGGCCGGTGGGGGCATTTGGGAAAGTCGGGCCGATCGGGTGTCTTCATTTATGAGGAAGATCTCTGGACAACTAAATCTAGAATCAGCTGGCTCCTCCAAGGAGACTCTTAACACTAGGTTTTTTCATGCATCAACTCTTAATTGAAGAAGAAGGAATAAAATCATTAACCTTAAAGATGATGCAGGAAACTGGATTAACGACCAAACTGACATATCAAACCACATTACCAATTTCTATTCAAACCTGTATACTACAGGTCACCACTCTGCTCTGCCCCACCACCCTCCCCATTCTACAAACCACTCTCAATGCTCCTTCCTGCACCCTTCTAAAGCTATTATCCTTAATACCCCCCTTAGGTATTCTGAAGTTCTTCAAGCTATTAAGTCTTTAGCCCTCTAAAAGCTCCTGGTCCAGATAGAATCCACCCCATTTTCTACCAAAAATATTGGGACATAGTTAAGAAAAAGGTCATCACCTTCTGCAAAGGCACATTCACGTCCTGCACTATGGATCCCAGTATGAATAAAACTCTCCTATGTCTGATTCCAAAATGTCCAAATGCTTGCCACATAAGTGTA
>NW_025828932.1:0-2620 GCF_002878395.1 Capsicum annuum | reverse complement strand
CATCGAAGTTGTCAGTTTTGGTGTTTTATGATGTTCTTTCCTTTTAGTCACATGCTTTCCTCTTTTTAGCTACAATGTAATAAAGTGGTCAACTTTGATGCTTTATAATTATTTTTAGTCATACATGTCCACCTTGATGCTTTATGATATTTTTAGTCGCATGCTTTCCTATTCATAGCTACACTGTAATAAATTGGTAAACTTTGATGCTTTATGATTATTTTAGTCATATTGATTCTTGTTTATAGTGCAATAAAGTCGTCCACCTTGATTGAACCACGAATCACCTGCATCGTTGTATATTATTAGATTTTATTAGTCTTACATGTTTTTTTTTCTTTTATCATTTTTTCTAGTGCCAAAGTATATTAGTCTATATTAGGATTGCTATGGTTGACTGAGATTGCCTAAACACTTTGAATCATGCATAATAAATTGGCACTTTTTTGCTTGAATGTTAATGTTAGGACATTTATTAATTATCCTTTTCTTCTATGTGTGTACGCCCGAGTCCTATTTGGACTCTATATCTCGTTGCACGCCTACTATGGGTCATCGAGGCCCATTTAGCCCCAAGGCAATTCCTAAAGAATGCTTCAAAGCTGATAAGTAATGAACTAACTCATGAAATCGAAGAAGAAGAAGAAGCCGGTTAAGATCCCATCTTTTGAGCAGCTGAGAGACTTGGATGTCTCGTTTTTCATTTATTCATTTATTATCGTCTTTATTATTTGTTGTTTATTTATTTATGTATTTATTTATTTTATTTATTCATTTGGGCCTCGAAGTCAAAGTTGTACCTGATACAGGTGGAGCGTATTTGAGCCATGAAGGCTCGAAAATTAGATTAGGACAGGTGAAATGGGTCGATAGCCCAATTAGACTAGGACAGGTCTTATTGATTTGTGCCAACGGCCTAAAATCCCTTACTTCCTACCCTTTACCCTCTCCTTTATGTTTGTTTGTTTTGAGTGTTTTGCGAACCTAGTTAAATCCTTAGTCAAGTCGCCAAAAAACTCATTTTACATAAACACTAAGAGATCACTAAAATTGCTTTTCTTTTCAAAAATCAACTCTTTCAAAGTTAATCAAAAAAGATGTTTTCAAACAGTCCGGATAACCGCAAGTTAGCGGACGTTTTAGGTGCCTAACACCTTCCTAAAACGTTAATAGGAACCTTTTATCTAGAATCTCTTAACTTAAACGATTTCTCATTTTTAGATCGTTTAAAGTGTTTTATAAAGGTTTCTTAATTCCTTTTCAAAATTAAGTAGCGACTCTTATCAAAAGTCAAAATTTCTTCGCAAAACATAAGTAGTATGTATTGAATGTATATATGTATGTATATTTTCTAAAGTAGTACACTATGTAATGTATATATGTTATATGTCTATTCTTTAAATTAGTATTTTTAAGTAGTATACATTGACATATATATGCATGCATATTTTTTAAAGAGTAAATACATAATTACCCCACTGATGTTGGCCGAGATTTTCAAAAAGACACTTAAACTTTGAATTCGACCTATTACCCCACGGTTCTTCTTTATTCCTTTGCAAATACACCATTTTTCGCTGAATTTCAGTCACACCAAAGAGGGTCCAATGCACGCGCCAATCGGGTGTTGCCACGTGTAAATACGTTTAATTTTATTTTTCAAATATTTTTTAATAAAATTTTCCTTTTAATTTTATTTATCAATTAATTAATTTTATTTATCAATTAATCAATTTTAATTTCTTCTTCTCCAATTCTCCATTAATCAATCTTCATATCTTCTTCCTCAATTCTCCATTAATCAATCTTCATTTCTTCTTCCCCAATTCTCCATTAACAACCATTACTCTTTTTTTCTCTTCTTTTTTCCCAATTCTTCATTGAAGCTAGAAAATTTCAGGAAAAAAAAATTCTCCTTAATGAATCGAACTAGTGGGATACAAAATCATGTATTGACTTTAATATTTTCTTTATTTTTTTAAAAGTTGTGAAATCAAGTTTTCTTTTTGTGATTAAATTTATTTTCCGTCTTCAACACCATTTACTTGAATCATAAAACTCCATTACTGGAGCTTTAATGGAGGAGTTGAAGAAGACAATGGTATTGAAATCTCATGACTCATTAGTATGGAGTAATTTCTTCCTTCTTCTTATTCTCCATCAATCTTCATTAATGGTTTATGAATATTTGACGGAAACTAAAAGGTTTTAATTTCGGAGAAAATCAAGTGACACAATTAATGAAGATTAATGGAGAAGAAAAAATGAAGAAGATGAAATGAAGGAAGAAGATGGAAAATGAAGAAAAAAGAAATCTAAAATAAAAAATTTAAAAAGTGGGTCCTTTTTATTACACGTGGAACATTTTAATTCGCTGGTTCAATTTTTTTTTCATTCACGCGCTTCAGGTGCGTGTAGACACGTAGGGTCAAAATTTTGGTCAAAATGATGTATTTACAACGATTTAGGTAAGATTCTTGGGGTAATAGGTTGAAAGTATAGTTTAGGTGTCTTTTTGAAAATTTCGGCCAACATCAGGGGAGGTAATTATGTATTTACACTTTTTTAAAGTTGTATATGTAATGTATATCTGTTGCTAGGAATGGCAATGGGGCAGTGC
>NW_025828931.1:0-3047 GCF_002878395.1 Capsicum annuum | reverse complement strand
TGACTTATCACAAATATTGTCAACTCCTTCTTCAGTTTTGTCTCTTCCTGCTTAATGATGACGACAATCTTGATGACTTATCAACTCTTTCATGACCTATCACAAAATGTTGTCAATGGTCTGCTTCAGTTCTCCTCTGCTGCCTTAGGCTAATGACATTCTTGACAGCTTATTAGACCCTTGACGACCTATCAAAAAATTTCATCACCTCTTTTAACTTAGGTCAATTCTCTATTTACTGCTAACGATGAAGTTGATAGCTTATCACGGGGTTGACGACTTATCACAAATGTCGTCCGCCACACTTTTCTTCAGATTTCTTCAGATTTCAACTTCTTTGCTTCTATTTTTGTTGGTTCTCTATCATATCATCTTCTACTCCAAAATCAAACATAAAACAATCAAAAATGACAAAAGTTGCTTAAGACTTTGCAATTATTGTTAGTTAAAAGCCTCAAATGTGTTAGCATCTGCTGACATATCAACACCCTCAACTTAAAACAGTTGCTTGTCTTCAAGAAACTAAAACACAACATTATGATGCTTAACCAAAGATACATAACATACCTATGACAATTGATCATCAATTTTAGTTCAAAACACATTACCCTCTCTATTTTAAATCACTTTAAACCTATCTGTGTATATCCATGAAGATCAACAATGTGACAGAAAGGAAACAAGATATGGCATCAACTTAGCAACAATAACTATGCCTATATACAAATTACACTACCCAAACAAGTAGGCAACTAGCAATGCAACCGATGTGCCCTTACAAAAAAGGAGTTCCTCCTCACTCATATATGAAATCAAACATGTAAATGCAGGGACGGTCAAGATACAGTCACTCTCATTAAGAAGTTCCAGTCAATGTATGCCAAATATCATAAGCTTTCCCTTATTTTCATTACCGAAGCTTTCAGACAATTAAGTTAGGATCACTATAGGACTTTTCTTCAATTTGTCATACAGGCTTGGGGTTGGTATGATACGCAATGATATTTAAAGTAACTAAGCCTCCTTGGCACTACACTATTTTTTTTGGGGTCTCACTTATCAACCTTTATCTTATTTCTCCCTTTCTTGATTAAGAAAATTTAGGATGGGTGTGGTCATTTAATCAATCATTTTCTCTTTTGCATAACTTTTCTTTTCTCATTCTTTTTCTACCACACCCAGCCTTGCATATATATATATATATATATATAATATATTACCCTTTCTTCATACTCACTTTACATCATGAACCCCTATGATAGCCACCCTTAACTTAGGCTATTTACCTAAGTCAAAGTGCACGATATCCAAGGAGGATTAGGGCCAAAATAGGTTCATTGTGATACAAATGGAAAGGGGATAGGTATAATAAAAAGAATAGCTATTCAGGCTCAAAATCGCGATTTAGGGATATTATTCACACATGGAAGGTCATTTAGGCTAAAAGTGGACTAATATCAACAATGGCCTATGATCCTTTCCTAACTGCTATCCTACAACCAAGGCAAGACCAACCAGGCAATTTCTAGTTTAACACACAACGGGAACTAGGTAGCATCTCACACACACATGACACAAAGGTACATCACAAGCTACTACCCATTAGATTCATGCAATTGTTAGCAGTGATTATCATATCCCTAATACTAATGCCATAAAAAGATTCATAATAGTCACATATAGATGCTCATCACACAGTTACCATATAGACAATTAGAGAGGTATTTATCATTTAAAGAAAAATCAACAAAA
The DNA here is from genome assembly GCF_002878395.1 of Capsicum annuum. Lineage (NCBI taxonomy): Eukaryota > Viridiplantae > Streptophyta > Magnoliopsida > Solanales > Solanaceae > Capsicum > Capsicum annuum. The sequence continues at coordinate 1,295 of NW_025828931.1, read as the reverse complement.
ATATGTCAACTATCCTAGATACTTATTTTTCACCAAGTTAACCACAACACATCACAAAACAAACACAATACACCTAAACATGCCGGCTCTACTAGGAACAAAACTTCAGAGAAAAGAGGCACAGCAACAAAAACCCCAAGAGGACATCAACAACCATAAGTAGCTCAATGCTCAACGTAAAATCATGAAATGTCCCCAATGTTTTAAACCAAAATAAGAGAGTTATAAATATACCTGTGGCACCATGGGTGCGAATATCTGATGTCAATCACATAATACAAACACAAACAACAAAATACCTTGGGTTTCCTCCCAAGAAGTGCCTAATTTAGTATTGCGACACGACAATATTAAGTCATCCTTAATTCCTCCACTTTGACGATTTGAATTGTCAGCCCATCTTTTGATCTTTACATCTTTTAGGTTCGTTGGGCAAAGGTGAGGGTATGATAAGGAATGTTCTATCACACCACTTCAAAGACTTATACCGCTTGCCCAATTTTTCATCAAACTTTCGTGTGGGCTCATTGGGAAGTAGTGAGGATCTTAAAAAGCCACTAAATGGACATTGATCTTTAGGCTTCTTGGATTTTATGATTGGTGTTGTGGTATACCCTTTTGGAAAGATAAACTCCAAAATGTAAGAATTTTCCTCCTTATTGTCAACATTCATCACTTGCTTAGGTGATTCGACTTTTACCACATCCATCACACATAATGTTGAAAAGTGGTTTGAATGAGGAGTAACTCTTACTTCTGGAGTAGCATCCTTATTAGTATCTTTACCCTAAAATGGACTAGATTCTTCACAAGGATTGTGCTTGATTTCTTCTTTTGCCTATAGCCCTATTTCCCCAATCTTGGCCTAATCCCTTAGGGTTGGTTTGGTTGGTTGGGAAATCTCCAAGGGTTGATCAACGTCAAGCTCATCATCAGTATAGGATTCTTGCTCTTCATATTCACACTCTTAGATTACTCTAAATGATTCCACCGATAAGATATCATCTAAACATAATGTAGAAGAGTGCTTTAGTTGAATGAACTCAATATCCATCTTCCATATCCTTTCTCTTTCTTTGTTAAATGCCCTAATGTGTTGACGTATATAACATATGATATCATTAGTTGTGTCCATACGATCCAACATTAGTTGAATCATAGCTTTATGCCACTCTTTTTGGTGCTTCGTTCTTTCTTTTTTGACCAAAAGACCTATCAAAATTATAAGAAGAACTAGAATTTGGGTTTGAAGAATAGGGGGAGGAGGCATTTGGGAAATCACTCCAATGTCCATC
>NW_025828930.1:0-1332 GCF_002878395.1 Capsicum annuum | reverse complement strand
TGATAATGGAGATATACAATATGCACATGAAATATAGCTATGCACTCTCTACCATGCTTAATATGTTGAGGAACTACATGACGTATAATATCTTCTATTTATGAAAATGTGAATTACGGATTCCAATCTTATAATCAAGTCAGTCATGTTGTGTCAGTTTCCTTCCATCGAGTCCTGGGGGTATTCGTACCCAAAAACTATAGTTGTGTGCCTAAATCCATGTCATGTTTCACAATGTACAACATCAAGCCATGATTCAGTAGAATTCAGTCAGTTATTTGACTCAGGAAAAATCATGGTCTCAGACAGTTTTCAAATATCTGTAGTATTCCATCAGTCAATGAAATTCAGTAAGTTCCACTTATGTACAGTTAGTTAAATCATGTTCAGTCTCTTCAGATGGGAGTAGGAGTTAGCACCGAGTGAACCCAAGGATGGGAACTCACCTGTATATGAGGGTGTGATTCTTGGCAGTCATCCTTGCATTCTAGAACTATGTAGCCAGTATAGGTTGAGACATTGCAGCCTGTTATATGAGGGTAGATAAGGTGGCTTAACCTGTTATATGAGGGTTCCCACTATTCTTACTAGATTTACCTGTTATATGAGGGTTGTTCACATGTTGTCCTTACCAGTGGCGGGGTATTGACACCCATCCAGTCAGGGTAGAGATTGGACCCCATCTTAGCCATAATGGAATATATGGGGAATGTCGGTTAAATAACTACCTCCCACAATTTCGGACTTAGTCTCAGAAAAATAACTCAGATAGTTCTTCAGATATCAGTATACCAGGATTATCAGATACATTCCAATGTAGTTATAATGCAGAACTCAGATAGTTTCATTAGATTTAAGACTGTCAGATACAGTTGCCTATGTTATCAGAACTACAGTTTCAGCCATGTTAGTTATCAGTAAACCATGTATTAGCATACAAATCTATCTATTAGGTACTCACGATCTTAGCTACTATGTATGAATGTCCACACTCTCACGTTCATATTAGTCAGTCAGTTAGCATTGTTCATGCATGGAAACCCTTTTACTTTAGCCTGCTTCACTCGTATACTCAGTACTCTAGTTGTACTGACGTATTTGTGCTATGGTGCTTTCTTTCATGTTACACCATAGGTTCTGAGACATGAGCTCCAGATCAGCAATAGCATCTAGCTGCAGAGTTGTAGTCAGTCCTCATCTATTTGAGGGAGATATTATTTTATTTCATTTATTATTTCAGCTCAGTTTTGCTAGACAAAGTTAGTTGGGAGGGAGATATTATTTTATTTCATTTATTATTTCAGCTCAGTTTTGCTAGACAAAGTTAGTTGG
>NW_025828929.1:0-1471 GCF_002878395.1 Capsicum annuum | reverse complement strand
TATTACTGGTAGTATTACTGCGGAGCAACGTAGAAGGGATGAGGATCGAGATCAGGACATGGCCCATTTAAAGACACAGATGGACTTTCTGGCCAAGAACTTGCTATCCGAAAAGACTGAAATGGTAAAATCTATGGAATCTCAAGGTACTACTTCTACAGATGTAGATGCGGAGGCAAACTATGTGAGTAATCAGGGGGGTTTCTTAGGCAATACTCAAGGGAACCAAGGTCGGACTTTCTATGACAAGCCTGATTATAAAGATAGGGAGCAGGGACATTGGCGAAACAATAATGATAGGAGTGGTTTGTATGTTCTTCCTGGAAGTCAGGATGCTGCAACTACTAGTTCTTGCAAAATGACCATGGAGGATATGATGGAAAAGCTGTTGAAGGGAGTTGAAATGACCAACTCGAGGTTAACTTATATGAAAAGCAAATTTTCTACCCTCAGTCAGTTGTTTAGCTCACACTCTGCTTCTATTAAGTAATTGAAACAATAGATGAGCCAACTTTTGGCTACTTCGAACGAGAGAAAAGCTGGCACTTTACCTAGTGATACGTTTAGAACCCCCGGACTGATAGCTCTTATTTTCCGATTACCACCTGGAGTGGTAAGATGTTACCTGGCCCTTCTATGGGCAAAGCTGTGGAAAATGAGGTAAATGTTAATGAACCAGAAGGAAGAAATCCAGTAGAGTTTGAGAAGCTAGATGGGTTAGTTGATATTTCAAAAAAAGAAGTCGAAGAGAAAGGGGAAGTGGTATTGGAAGAAATTCCAAGACCACCACCTCTCTTTCCTCAGAGATTGAAGAAGAAAGAAGATAATGAAAAATTTAGCAAGTTCATGGCAATAATGAAACAACTGACAGTGAATGTGCCATTGATGGAGGAACTTGAGCAATTGCCGAACTATGGTAAATTTAAGAAGGAATTATTGACAAAGAAGTGAAAGGTAAGCTGTGATCCAGTGGAAAACATCCACCACTATCGTGTTTTTTCTTCACAATCCTTAGTGAAGAAAAAGCCTGACCCTGGAGCATTTACCATATCGTGCACAGTTGGGTCCATGAAGTTTACCAAAGCTTTATGCGACTTAGGTGCAAGTATTATCTGATGCCGCTTGATATCTACAACAAGATTGGATTGGGGGAACCTACCCCACGATGAGTCTTGTGATGGCAGACAGATCGGTGAAACTACCAGTTGGTATATTGCAGATGTGCCGGTAAAGGTGGATGACTTTATTCTGTCGGCAGACTTTGTGATATTGGATTGTGATGTTGATTTTGAGGTACCTATCATCTTGGGTAGACCACTATTAGCCATTGGAAGAGTATTGGTTGATATGGAGCTCAATGAGCTAAAGTTCAGGTATGGAAAAAGGGGATGCCAATCAGATTTATTGGTAAAAAAAGTTAGATGATGCAGTTTGGGTATATTGGACAACTTTTTAACCCTCATAGGTGGCT
>NW_025828928.1:0-1030 GCF_002878395.1 Capsicum annuum | reverse complement strand
AGACCTTTAACGATACAGTTACTATCAGCTCCTGTATCGAAGAGGGCTACTCTGTTAAGGACGAAGTCTTTGTCTATGACTATTTTTACGGCGATATGCTCGCTATAAGCCTTGATGGCAGAAACAGCTTTTCCTGAGGTGGAGGGAAGCTCGGAGGCGGGAAAAGAACTAGGTTCAGGTTCCCGTAGGTGATCATTCGAGATGACCGGGAAAGTTTTTGGAGACTCCGGGGGAGAAATCTTCTTTGGAGAAGAAATATTCTTTAAGACTTGATCTGTGAGAACATTGAGTTCTACTTGATCAAGACGGATCTTCAGATTTTTGATTTCTCCTTTTAAGACGGAGATTTCTCCTTTGAGATCAGCAACCGTGGGTTCTACAGGTTTATCGAACCGTGAAAACACTTGTTTCATGCTGAAGGGCTGAACGATTGGTTTAGGGGGTTTTTCTTCTTGAGAAAGCATCAATCGTTTGAGTTCTAGGAGATATTTATTCCTAGCTTCATCATCTTGGATATGTTCTATAATGTCAAATAGGATTTCTTTAGGATTTCCAGAAATGACATTGACCGTCTTTCTAGTGCAGGTGCAAAAGGTACTATTGCAAGCACATTCTTGCCCAGACTGGGATTGATCAGACTCATAAGCAGCATTGATGAATTCTTCATTGCTGTAGTCTTCACTGGACGAGGTATAGGAGGACTCAGAAGTTTCTGGGGAGTCTTCCATTATAGAAAATAAACTGGCTCTAGTTTCTTCAGAGAGGTCTAGCTGGTTTATTTTCTTCTTTTTCTTGGACTTGCAATCTTTTGCTCGGTGGCCGGTTTTGCCACAAGTCCAACATGTATCCTTATCCTTGGAAATTTTCCGCTTGGCGGATTTTCTACTGGTTTTATAAGACTCTCGTTTGAAAGGTTTCTTGCTAGAGGTAGTCTTTGTGCGAGGTTTGGTAATCTTCCTTTTGTGTTTTTTACTGGGGCTAAGGAATCCATAGTCTTGGCAAAAGGTTCCTAGGCCATACTTGGAAGTAC
>NW_025828927.1:0-1137 GCF_002878395.1 Capsicum annuum | reverse complement strand
CGCAAGATTTAACCGTGGGTTTTTGAAACCAATTAAATATTTGGAATCCCCAAAAGGTAGGCATCAAGAAGCACCTATCATCTTCGTATATAGAGGTACGTGGGGTTATCCAAAAATCTCAAGGGTCTCTAAATTCATGTTTTACAAATGGGGGTTTTGACACTACGAATATAATTATGTTTTGAACGTTTCTATAATATTGAATTTGGTCTTTAGGCCTACGTCCGAATGATTTGACATATTATATATGTATATGCGTGTGTTTCGAAAAGGTGATATTTTGAGAGCATGAATTATATGAAATCCCTCTCTTGATGTGAATTTGTTTTGAATGTGCATATGATGTATGTTATTTGAAAATATCTTGAAAAGCGTGACATGATGTTTTGAGAATTGATATGATTTTGACTTGAAAACACGAGGGTTATTTGTGTTGAAATATGTTGAATACAATGGTTGAATGAGAAGAATAATGTGATATTGATGGCTTGCAAGTCGGGTATGACGTTACCCTACAGAATATGATATGTGATTGAATCAGATAAAATTTGAATGCATTGATTTTACATGAGATATGTGGATGCCCGAAGAAGGCGTTTGAGTATAAGGGCTCATCGCTGAAAACCTTGTTTGCCGACACGGGAATTTGGTACCAGGCTAAGTGATCTTGAGTACTTGACTTTATGTCATTCTCAAATTAGGATTATAGGTAGGAGCCCGGGCTAAGTGATTTTGGGCACTACCATTGGGTTGAGACACCATGCTGTCATCTTGTGTGTCTTCCCCTCACGTATACTCTAATCTTGGCGGCAACTGGGGTTTGACAGTTCATGTAAATTATATTGGATATTCCACCTAGCTCAACTGCATTTCATTGTTACTGAAAACAATTACATTATGCCTATGTGTTTTCAAATGATTTGATATGAAACTGCTTTATAATGGCTCTCACCTATATTATGTAAAAATATTATACTTCTGTTTTGATTTCTCTGCGTACCAGTACTTTTGTATTGACCCCCTTCCCTCCCAAGTTCAAAGGCACAGTCTAGGGGTCCAGATAATCAAGTGGTAAGCCTTCTATATTTTGGAAGGCCTGACGTCTGCTATTTCATTTATCATTTATTAGTTTTGGGT
>NW_025828926.1:0-1860 GCF_002878395.1 Capsicum annuum | reverse complement strand
GTCATGACTCAGTTCATTAGAGTTTAGCACATAATCTCAAATTTTTCTAGCTATTTTAACTCAAATAGTGTAATACCTTTGTACGATCTAAATCTTATTGCCTCATAATTTGTACTTACATAAGTTATCACTTCCAAATCCAATGTATGTGATTTGAGAATAAACACTTCAGGGGGAATCCTAAACTCTCAGCATGAATCAGCTCCGTAAAACAAGTAAGGGCAAGTCAACTCAGAATTCAATTTCATGATAGAAGTTTAAACATGTCAGATCAGTTATATCCTTTCTTAGAAGACACATCATGTCTGTGTTATTCCATGCCTTTAAGCTTCAACGTTCCTACCCATCATTCGGGGATGAATGATTCCAAAGGGGAAATAATGTAACACCCCGCAATTTGGGCTAGAACGAAAATTGTCATTTTAGTGCTTGGCGCGTTGTGGAGGGGCTCTATTTAGAAATTGTCAAATTCTAGTAGCTTAGTGCGATTGTGGCATTCACACTGAAGTTTCAGGTCCCAACCAGTGGGACAACGCAATGGCTCTGCGTTGTGGTGACCCCAAGAATCCTATTCATCAATTTCTAGTGAGCCACCGTGATAGTGGCGCGTCGCGGTGGCCTATAAAATCGGACTCCCAGTTATATTTTTTGGTTATGTTAAGGGTTAAAAGGGGGGTGTTTTATGAAATTACCCTAACCCCAATCCGTCTATAAGCATACAATCAATGGCATAACAAAAGCACTTTATGACCAAATCTTCATTCTCTACAAAGCAAAAACCCTAAGCATCCCAAAACCTCTTCTAAGAATCTCAAGATTCAACCGTGAGTTTTCAAAATTGATTGAAGATTTTGAATCCCCAAACCATAGGCTTTAAGAATCAGTCTCTAATTTTCTATTTGAGTTACGTGGGTTTATCCTAAAAAAACTGCATGGGCTTAAAACCATTAGAGCATGATTTTTAAATTTTTATGCATGAATTTCGAAAGAGTTTTGGAATCTATGTTCTAAATTACGTACTCCAAATGTTTTAATGTTACTATTGTTTTCACCTTGTGGTCCTATCCCCTAAATTGATTTACATGTATACGTATATGTATGGAATTTGAGATTTAAGATCGTTGAGAGAATAAATTATGAACACCCTCTCGTGTATTGAATTAAAGATTACGGTTTTATGATTTGAAAGATGTTTTCGTAATATTATAGCATTTGAGCATAATTTGAAATTGTTAAGAGGGTGTTTCTTGATATAAATGTGTTTTTCTGTTTAAGAGAAAGAATTGCATATGAATTGAGAACTTTCACATGACCACCTTGTACTGTACTACTAAAATACTTGACAAAGATGAGTTCTTTGCATGTGTTTACATGAGGTTTGAGAAAGAGTTTTTTTTGAATTAAATTATAGAAATGGTGGTCCCAAAACTTGTGTTTTGAAAATAGAGATTTATGATAGACTAATAATGGCTCGGAGATGTGACTTGCAAGTCAATGGTATGACAATACCATATGTATTTATGCCATAATAGATTATATTTTCAGAGCATGTTTTCAAAGTATGTTTTCAGAGTCTGTATGTTTTGATAGAGTTTTAAAAAGGGGCTTAAAGAGGGTTACGTGGTTACCCAAAGAAGGCGCGAGTAGAAGCAACTCTTAGCCTGAAACCGTATTTGCCGATACGGGTAGATTATTATTGTACACTGGCGACGGTCGTGTGGCATAGTATATTCAGAGACTCTAACCCTTGCGGCAAACTTGGGTTGGGGGCTTCGCTACCGAGTTAATGGTCGTTTCCATATAGCCCATGGATTTTTTCACAGTTGTAGGGTATACCACCTAGCGCAGAAGTAATACAGA
>NW_025828925.1:0-1482 GCF_002878395.1 Capsicum annuum | reverse complement strand
CCTTCATTTATCCAATCAAATTTTATAGGATGTTTTGAAGGAGACCTCTGTTGCTGCGTTGTGGTTGAAACTGGAATCTTTATGTATAACGAAGAACCTAACTAGTAAGTTGCATCTCAAACAACAACTTTATTCCCATCGCATATCTGAGGGTGCGTCCTTGGAGGATCACTTATTTGTCTTTAAGGAAATTATCTCTAATTTAGAGATACTGGAGGTTAAGTATGATGAGGAAAATTTAGAGTTGATTCTGTTATGTTCGTTGTCTGCATCATACTCGACCTTTAGGGATACAATTTTATATAGTCGTGATACCATAACCATAAATGAAGTCTATAATGTGTTGTTCTCTAAGGAGAAGATGAAGTATCTTGTGAATAGATCAGAGACTTAAGCAGATGGTCTCATTATTCGGCGAAGGAATTGTAAGAGGAACTCTAGGGTGATGATTGAAACAGATCAAAATCCAAACATAGAAAAAAAAACCTATAATTACTACAAGAAAAGGGGCCATATCAAATCTGAGTGTTGGAAGTTACAGAATAGAGAGAAAAGAGAAGCTCCAAAACCAAAGGGAAACCAACCAGAGAAGTTTGGTAAAGCTAGTTTTGTTGAAGATAGCGGTAGTGATGGAGAACTCTTAGTTTTTTCTGATGGTAACTCCAAAACTTGTGAGGATTGGATTTTTTATTCAGCTTGTATGTTTTATATGTGTCACAATTGGGATATGTTTACAACATATAAAGCAGTCTCTAAAGGTGCTGTGTTGATGGGAAATAACATACCTTGTAAGATAGCTGGTATTGGAATAATTAGGATTAAGATGTTTGAAGGGGTTGTGAGGACACTTGGTGATGTGTGGCGTATCCCAGACTTGAAGAAATCGTATTTCCTTGAGTGCCCTTGATTCGAACGGATATAGGTACACTGGTGAAGATGGAGTCCTAAAGGTTACTAAAGGTGCTCTTATTGTGATTAAGGGACAGAAAAAGGAAGCAAATTTGTATGTCTTGCAAGGATGTACGATTATAGGTGATACAGTTATTTCTACCTTCTCTCTATCAAAAAGTGACATTGCTAAACTTTGGCATATGTTCCTGGGGCATATGAGTGAAAAGAGGATGGCTAGACTAAGAAGGAGAGGACTTCTTGATGGCTAGAGTATTACCAAATTCGAGTTCTATGAGTACTGCATTTTTGGGAAGCAGAAAAGAGTCAGATTCACTAAAGGCATCCACTCAACTAAAGGCACACTTGATTATATTCATTCTGATCATACCTTTTAGATGAGTGTGAATTACTTGTTGACTAATATTGATGACTATTCCAGAAAAGTTTGGGTGTTCTTTCTGAAATGAAAGAATGATGTGTTGCCTACTTTCAAGGAGTGAAAGACTATGATTGAAAAGCAAACAGGGAAGCAGGTAAAACACCTTCAGACTGATAATGGCTTAGAGTTCTATTCTAATGAATTTAATGCTT
>NW_025828924.1:0-1247 GCF_002878395.1 Capsicum annuum | reverse complement strand
GAAAAAGAGGGTTTTTGAGCTTTATGGATGAAAGGGATCCATAAATCAACTCACGCATACCTTAGAAGAAAGATTCTTGATGATTGACGGAGTAATTTCCTTGAAATCGGATCTTCAAGCTTAGTTACACAACCCTAATTGTTTTTCTCTTTTAGTGCTCTTGGATGATGAGCTTTGAGATGATAATAGGGTTGTAATATGTTTAGAAGCTATATATTTCGTAGGGTTAAGTTTAGGGACGTGTAAGGAGTGTTAAAAGAGGTAATTACCCTTAAAATAACTCAAAACGAAGTGTTTTTGACACCTGAAATTGACTTAGGTAGTGCCCAAGTGATTACCTAAGCTAGGTTAGGCGGCGCCTAACCAATCGCCTATGCTTACTGTCTCTCACGAAAATGAGCATAACTTTTCGCTCGATTATTGGATTAAGGAAAAATTGGTATCGTTGGAAAGATAATTCAATTCTCTACAATTTGGTGGGTCTAAATCATCCAAAATACCACATTAACATTAATTTATACTTATTCAAAGATGACCCTTTCAAAATCGAACACTAAAACTTGTGGATTCAAAAACTCTTTGCTTGTATAACCTTACGTGACTTATATGAATATGCTTAATGCATCATAAGCTATAATATCACTAGGATATTTATTGTAAGTCATGTAATCATGTATGAGTCACAGGATAGGAGATTTCATACGTAGGAATACTTGTTCACTTCCTAGCTTAGAAACATGTGGGGTATTACATGATGACAGGGGGAATACTGATAGGGGGAACATTGAGTATATGTGTTAAGAGGAGAGTGATAGGATACTAGTGATAGGGGAAGTATTTGTGTATATGTAGATTTAGTTGCTCCAAATTGAATGAAATTTGATGCTTTAATAACCTGGTTTGTCATCATAAAAAAGTGGGAAATTTTTTGTCCCATGTTTTGATGATAACAATATGATACTTAGAGGACCAGGTCCATTATTTACTTTGACAAAGTATAGCTCTCACACTCTGGATAGTTTTGTCTGCTAGTGCAATAACTGTTCAGGTGCATGACGCACCAGAATGGATGCCTAGTCCAATCAAAATTCAATCCTACATTTCTACACTCCTATAAATACATAAAAATACTCATTCCTTAATAGTTTTTACAATTTTAAGTCTTTTAGTGTGACAACAAAAACCCTGATAGCTTAATAACAAATATTTCATATTGCTCATAGTGTTTGTGTTCATAAGTCAAGTCC
>NW_025828923.1:0-1059 GCF_002878395.1 Capsicum annuum | reverse complement strand
CTTTGGTTTCAAGCAGCGTAAGTCTTCTATGTACCATGCTGCTGCCAATGGTCTAGCCGAAGCATTCAATAAGACTTTATGTAACTTGTTGAAGAAAGTCATCTCCAAATCCAAACGAGACTGCTATGAGCGGATGAAAAAAGATTTGTGGGCGTATAGGACAAATTATCATACCCCGACGCAAGCAACCCCATACTCACTTGCTTTTAGAGTTGAAATAGTTCTGCCACTAGAGCGTCAAATATCTTCTTTGAGACTGGCCATTAAGAAGGGCTCACTGATGAAGAAAATGCTAAGTTGTGTCTTATGGAGTTAGAAGCTCTTGATCAGAAGAGGCTAGAGGCTCAATAAAATCTTGAATGTTATCAAGCTCGGCTAGCTCGTTCTTTCAACAAAAGGGTTCGCTTAAGGTGATTCCAAGTTGGAGATCAAGTCCTTGCAGTAAAAAGGCCCATTATCACTTCTCATAAGTCTGGGGGCAAATTCACCTCGAAGTAGGATGGACCATATATCGTACAAGAGGCCTATTCAAATGGTGCTTACAAGCTTGTTGATGCAGATGGCGTGAGGGTTGGCCCTATCAATGCCAAGTTCTTGAAGAAGTACTATCCTTGAAGGAAAATGACCCTATTTAAGGCACGAGTATAAACTGGATGTACACTCCTTAAGGCACGAGTATAAACTGCATGTATACTCCTTAATGCACGAGTATAAACTGCATGTACACTCTTTAAGGCACGAGTATAAACTGCATGTGTAATTCTTAAGGCACGAGTATAAACTGTATGTCCATTTCTGGATAGCATGAGTATGAACTGTGTACAGCTCAAAAAAATGATGAAATTTCACTAGGTTGAAAACCTCAAAAGAGGCGGCCTAGGCAAAAGTTAAGATACAAAAAAAAACATTCACCCAGAACTACGTTGTGACTTGATCCTCTTTACTGAGGTACGTAGGTACTTGGAATTTTATTCTGAGTTCAGTTGCATGAGTGTAAAAAAAAATATGTTCTTGCAGTATCTACCATATTGATACCAAGTATGAAACTATTCTAATTAA
>NW_025828922.1:0-1043 GCF_002878395.1 Capsicum annuum | reverse complement strand
AGTTCATACATATTTTTATTCATTAATTACAAAATTTTTATTGTGATTATGACTATGCGCGGCTAAACGCTCTCTTTCTGGGGTTTAAGCTAAGAACATGATTATTATTTATATGAATTAATTTTATTTGATTTATTTATCAATATTTGTTGTTTTTTATTCTTATTTTAACTATTTTAATGTTTCCTGATCCTTATAATACATCCATTGTCAACCTTGGGAACTCAGGAGAGGAAATAGGGCGATTGAATATGAGAATAAGTAGAGTATGGTTCTTGATTCTTTATAAAATATGAAAATTGAATTAGTATCTAGGACAGGGATGTACTTACTTACATACCTTACTTTATTCATATGTAGGATGAGATTTGTAAGAACTTAAGTAAATTATTACATCCCCGCTCAATGATGTAGGTGTAAGGTTCAACTTGGTAATAGATTAGAGGTTAAGAAACCATAATTGTGAAATTAAACCTATGAATCAACAACCAAGAAAAAAAAGTTTACGAATGAAATCCAATAGCATAATATGATTGTTCAGAGTGCTTCAACCCTGGTTTTTCTCCTACTGATTGTCTTAAGATCTTTACTTTATGATTAGTTTACTTTTCTTACAATTATAACTTCTAAAATCTCTTTGGTTACTTTTGAATCAATTGAATCTAAACCGTGAACTAAATTCAAATCGTTGCCAAATCTAGTCTCTGTGGGATTGATAACTCAGCTTTCTTTATAACGCCCCATATTTCCCTAGCATAATTTAAGTCCCAATATATGAGCATTTGTAAATAAAATTTCTGAAACACTCATTATTTTCCCATTTAAATCCTTCCATTGAATAGGAAATTGAACTAGCTTTCCAACAATATAAAATTCACCCAAATCCGATAACCGGGTAAAAAGTTATGGAGATTTTAAGTTCCAGTCGTTAAACACCATTATTTTAACCCTTAGTGTGCCACGTAGGCAGCCCAAGTGACAATTGTCAATCTCCAATGTGACTCCACAATTATGGCACATCATAGAGTAGGCCAATTTCCCAT
>NW_025828921.1:0-1183 GCF_002878395.1 Capsicum annuum | reverse complement strand
CTATTTTTTGGGGAGTTACAAACTTGGTATCAGAGCCTAAGGTTTTAAGGTGTCCTAGGCAGTCTGACAAGCCACATTAAGTAGAGTCTTGATATCGGTGTGTAGCGCACCACATCTATGAGCAAGAGGCTACAAGATGTTTTAGGAAAAAGTGTGATTCTTTCTTTCAAAAGTCTATCGTGCTTAAACTATCTCTCTCTGATATTGATTCGTGCTCTTCTCTTTCAAAAATATGCCTCCACATTGAGTAAAAAGAAATAATGATGGTCAGCAACCCCAACCCGCTGACCCATTGAATAAAAATATGTCTTATACTAAATTTCGGGCAGCCATTCAGGCGCTGGCCCAAGCTGTTACTGTAAATGTTTAGGCCAACCCAGCCTCGGATCCATAATAGTAGAGAGGTGATTCAGCTGCTGCTAGGATCCGTGACTTCATGCAGATGAATTGGCTAGAATTCTATAGGTCCAAGTCTGATGAGGATCCAAGGTTATTTTTAGAGGAGGTGCGGAAGATTACTCAGGTGATGCATATATCTGAGGAACATAGTGTGGAGTTGTCTGCGTATAGGTTGAAAGACCTTGCTTATGACTGGGTTGTTGCTTAGAGGAAAGGTAAAGGTGAGGGAGCTATCCCTACAACTTGGCAAGAGTTCCAGGATGCATTCTTGGATAAGTGTTTCCCTTTGGAGATGAGGGAGGCAAAAGTGGAAGAGTTTATGAACCTATGACAGGGATCTATGACTGTAGGGAGTACTGTCTAAAGTTTAATCAGTTGGCCAAGTATGCTCCTGACTTAGTGGCTGATAATCGGGCTAGTATGAGTAAGTTTGTGACTAGATTGTCTAGTTATATGGTTAAGGAGTGTAGGTCTGCTATGCTGAATAGTGAGATAAATCTATCTAGGCTGATGAATCAAGCCCAATAGATTAAGGCAGACAAGATTAAGGAGAGAGATAGAATGTGAGGGAATAAGAGAGCTAGGTTTGAGCAGCACGGATAGGGTAAGACTAGATCGTAGGGAGGGAGTCACCCTCAGTATCAGGATCTTTTGTCTATACCAGTACCGTCATCTACTAGTGCTCCTGTTCCTAGAGGTAGGCAGGAGCAAGGTAGCAGGTCATATGCATCCAGGTCCTAGTACAGTGCTGGCAGTAAGCCAAATTGTCCCCTATGACCTAAGT
>NW_025828920.1:0-1092 GCF_002878395.1 Capsicum annuum | reverse complement strand
ATTTTGGGAGTTGACTAATAAGTCGTATTTTGTTATCTTTCTGAAATTCTTTTATTCTTGGATGATGATTACTCTGTTGATATTTGAGGGTTAGTTATGGAAACCCCATTGATTTTTGTTGAACTGAATGAAAATGGCTCAAAGGGTTAGCTTGGGGCTACTCATATCCTCAAGCATCGTGTGGCGCTCCAGGACCCATTTTTTGGGGTGTTACAAAATTTGTATCAGAGCCTAAGGTTTTAAGGTATCCTAGGGAGTCTGATAAGATGCATTAAGTGGAGTCTTGATCATCGGTGTTTAGCGTGCCACATCTATGAGAAAGAGGCTACAAGATGTTTTAGGAAAAAGTGTGGTTCTTTCTTTTAGAAGTCTATCATGCTTAAAGTGTCTCTCTCTGCTATTGATTCATGCTCTCCTTTTTCAGAAATATGCCTCCACGTCGAGCAAGAAGAAATAATGATGGTCATCAACCTCAACCCGCTGACCCATTGAATGAAAACATGTCTCATGCTAAATTTTGGGTAGCGTTTCAGGCACTGGCCCAAGCTATTTCTGCAAATGTTTAGGCCAACGCAGCCCCAGCTCTATAGTAGCAGGGAGGTGATTCAGCTACTGCCAGGATCTGTGACTTCATGCGGATGAATCCGTTGGAATTCTATGGGTCCAAGTCTGATAAGGATCCACGATTGTTTTTAGAGGAGGTGCGGAAGATTACTCAGGTGATGCATGTATCTGAGGAACATAGTGTGGAGTTGTTTACGTATAGATTGAAAGACCTTGCTTATGACTGGTTTGTTGCTTGGAGGAAAGGTAGAGGTGAGAGAGCTGTCCCTACAACTTGGCAAAAGTTCTAGGATGCATTCCTGGATAAGTTTTTTTCCTTTGGCGATGAGGGAGGTGAAGGTGGAAGAGTTTATGAACCTGCGATAGGGCTTTATAATTGTTAGGGAGTATTGTCTAAAGTTCAATCAGCTGGCCAAGGATGCTCCTGACTTAGTGGCTGATAATCGGGCTAGTATGAGTAAGTTTGTGACTAGAGTGTCTAGTTATGTGGTTAAGGAGTGTAGGTCTACTATGCTGAATAGTGAGATG
>NW_025828919.1:0-2678 GCF_002878395.1 Capsicum annuum | reverse complement strand
TGAGCCACCCAAGCCACTAGTCAACACAAAGTCCAGCGAAGGCTAAAAACAACAATAGACCAATAACAATAAAAGGCACATGCAAAGAATAAAATGCAACCAATATTCAAGCATAACAAATGCTAGAAGAATAAAAAAATAAATAAATAAAGAATTAGAGTTCAAGGTTAGAATTCACCGAGGTAAATAAAAAGTACACTAATGGCCTAGCACTAAGGACAACAAAACCAATAATAAAAAGTAGTGCAAGATACGACAATAGACAATCCCAACAAATTAAATGCAAGTCAAGATACAGGAGATAATACCAGACCAATATGAAGAAAGAAATAACAAAGGTTAGAAGACACCGGACTACATTTGTAGACCAAGTCCTCTTTTCCCTTAAGGTATGTTGGGTCCCAACGAACTGATGCAAAAATTGGTCACCGGGATATTATCGTTAGAGCTTCGCCACCGAAATCAAATCCGGTACTGTCGGAATCCACTATAATCGAAACTAGTAAAAATTGTAGATGGACCCACCGGAATTGGTCACTTGTGACAAGTGTTGCGTGCTGCCTACATCGCCAAAATTGAGCGGACGATGCCTTAACCAACATCAAAAGAAATAGGTGTTCCATGATGGGGAGATATAGGTAAAGGGAGACAGAAGAGGGTAGAGACCACTGGGTAGAGAGAAAGAGAGAGGTCGTATTCTTGCTTCTTACTGGTGCTCCAACGCTATCGTCGGCATCAGCCGGTCAAGGGTCAGTGGTCGTTGGGTTTGTGAAAGTTAGCTAAAGTGAATGAGATTTACCGCCTCAAGTTTTCAAAGATAAGACAAAGATAAACTTTAGTATCTTAATTATGGAAGCTAATAATAATCACAATAATACCTTTGTCCAAAAAATGATAAAATAGGATGATATATTAATAAAAGATAATTGGCATTTTGACTCCATAATGGAGCCAAAAATAGAAGAAGAGAATTAAAATATTGAACAAGTAGTACAATATCGAGATGGATCTATAGATTGAAAATTTCTATGATCACAATCCTTTAATCAATCATCTTCAAGTAAAAGAATGTCCTTTTCTAGACCTTTAATCTCCAAATCTGTAGAAGAAAGGGATGTAACATTAGAAGATATTGAAATAAAATTAAAAGGAGTTGATTTCTCAAAAAACAATTCCTAATGTAGAATACGAATCTACAAATTTAATAACTAAAAAATCAATAAGTCCCACTACTAGTGAAATGGTAGGAGTAAGAGATTTTCTATGCATGTTAGGTCAGATATAATATTTGAACCTGACTTTGAATATCTAAATAAATTATAGAATAGCCAGAAAATTTTATTAAAAGGGAATGATACATACAAAGATATTCATTAAAAGACAGATATTCTTTTAGAGACAAAAGGTGCAAGGATATGAAAATATTATGATATAATATCAAATTTTTTAAATGGTTTGAAATCACAGGAAAATTGGTTGATCAAAAGGATTCATTTAACATGATTGTTAATAAATGGTATACTACTAGTAATAAAATTGTAGAATCAATAATTCCTCTGTTAGAAGAAATTAGTCTACCACTATATGGTAGAGTTGTTACTACCTCACCTTTTAAATTAGGTATAGTAGATACTAAATGTGATCCTACAAATAAGGATACAAATAAGGTAATCCAACAAAATAATTATTACATGTAGTATATAAAGAAATTCTCAAAGCCAAGAATAAATCAACTTTTAAAAATAAACCAAGTTCTTCTCATCAAGATAAAAAGTTAGAAACTCATCTAATTTTTAAATTACTAGAAATTGTCAAGGATGAAATTCCTATATTTAAAGAAGATTATAAAGTCACCTATGACATTATAGGAGAAAATAATAAAAAACTAAAATCTCAACCAAAATTCACTAATAATATAAAAAATAATAGTACATGTTGGAACTATAAAAAATAAGACATAAAACTAAAGATTACAAATCCTAAATAAAAAAAGAAGTGATAAATATCTTAGAACCAAGAGAAGAAATGAATAATGATTTATGTTGTACCTTTGAAGAAAATGAAAAATAATTCCTCTTCAAAAAAAATTAATAGCGTTAGCAATAATAAATTAACTAACCATTGTGAATGCACCGGTACACTTTGCACTTGCAATAATTATTTTATAAATGTTATTACTAATAGCAACAAGGAGAAACAAGTCTTATTTGATATAATAAATCACTTAGAAGATCCAACCCTTAGGAGAAAATATTTAACAACCTTAAAAGACATTGTTCTTAATCAACAGTCTAATAAAAAATTAATTGAACTATCTAATATGAAGGATATGTCAAATAAATTTAAAGAACAAAAATCAGAAACAACTATACATGACTTTCAAATACAGTTGCAATACATAAAAGGGAAGCGAAAAAATAATTAAGAGTTTAACAATGAAACACTTACTCATACTAATAATAAAAATCAATTACAACTTGGAGAGACATATACCCAATTACATTAATTATAAATAAATTTACAGAATTCACAAAGTGGCATTATTAGATACATGAGCGGATTAAAACTGCATCATTAAAGGAATGATCTCCACTAAGTACCTTGAAAAGGGTACTACAAAATTATATTCTCGAACAGGCTAAAGATTAAAAATAAAATATAAATTACCCAATGCACAC
>NW_025828918.1:0-1672 GCF_002878395.1 Capsicum annuum | reverse complement strand
AGATTTAGTAAATGCTCACTCTCTAAAACATCTAAAAAATAGAATGGTATTAATGCATATGGGTTTAATAGTTATAGGAATAAAAGGATTAACTAGAAAAAATTTAGGATCCAAAGTATTAATAACCATATATGATGATAGATGGTCAGACATTAAAAAATCAATAATAGGATTAACTGAAGTAGCTACGACTAATAATGGAGGAATATTTTACATAAGTCCAGACTTCCTCATGAATTTAAAAGAATTTGGACAAAATATTAAAATAGGAATTCAGACTAAAGGATACGAAGAAATGAATAGCGGAAATAATTTACTAATGTGCATAGGTTTTATTGGAAAATTAACTTTAAGCAGTAATACGAAATTTAAATTAAAAGTAAATGATGTAGTGGAAATAATGGGAAATAAAGGCATAAGTTTAATAAAACCAATAAAAATAGATCTCGAAATATACGCAGGTTTAGAATGGAATTTAAATAAATTTACTAAACCAAAAATTTTTACACCAGACTCTCGTCTATTATATACTACGAGTAAGGGAGAAACTTCGGTAAGGTTTACAGATTATAACTACACAGCCAAAAGAAATTTAGACGACGATGAAACAGAAAGTAATATAGAAACAGAAAGCGAGTTTATGAATATAGAAGTCCTCCAAGAGGGATATGAAGTAGATATGGTCATAGAAAAGGCTGAAACTTTAGCGGAAGAATATAAAAATATAACCTTTAAATGTAAAGGATGTCGAAAAGACGACATGCAAATTGAAGAATGTATAAAACATTTCAAAAACTGTTTAGAAAGAAATGATAATTTCGGATATAGAAATAACAAAACTAGCTTTGAAAGAAAAGATGAAGACACACTTTCTATATTAAGTTCTACTATCAGTTATAAAGAACTAGCAGAATTAGAACCAACTAGCTCCTCAAGTGCTAGCCCATTCCAACAGACAAACCCTAATCCTCAACCAATAGATTATAGTACAGGTAATGTACCTAGAAGACCAGCAATTAGGATAAACCCCGATACAGAACTTAGGGGAGATCATATAAAACCAGCAGGAAAGAGAATGCCGATAGAGGAACCAATTAAACTACAAGAAGGTGGTAGTAAAGGAAAAATTTTAAATATAGTAGCACACGATCCCCAAATGTGGGATACAGTAATAGACTTATGGAAAGGAATAGTAGCTGCAGATTACTTAAGACATTATACAGAAACAGACACAGAAACAATGTATAAATATTTAGAGACTTTTCTAGGAGAATCTGCAAAGGCTACA
Organism: Capsicum annuum; assembly: GCF_002878395.1. Taxonomy (NCBI): domain Eukaryota; kingdom Viridiplantae; phylum Streptophyta; class Magnoliopsida; order Solanales; family Solanaceae; genus Capsicum; species Capsicum annuum. The sequence goes on along the minus strand of NW_025828918.1, from coordinate 384 downwards.
TGGGATAGTTTTAAGACAAATTGCCCATATGACTTCCAGGTTCTATTAAGTATGGGGCCAAATCCCTATAATTTTACAAATAAAATGCATATGTTATTAACAGGAAAAGATCTAAATAGTGGATTATTAGCTCTACAAAAGGAAGCGTTAATAAAACTAGAACAATTAAGCATTTCACATTGGGTATATATAAAGAAATTCCTACAAGACTACTTCTATTATTGTACTGTCAGTGGAAATACATTTAATGAAGAATTAGGCAAAAAATTGTTTAATAAATTATCAGGAGCCTTAGGAAGAGAAATAGAGGATAGATGGTATAAGAGAGATGGGGTATTTGCTAACCCAAATTTAAAATGGACAATAGGACATAGAACGCAACAT
>NW_025828917.1:0-1314 GCF_002878395.1 Capsicum annuum | reverse complement strand
CTATCCGAAAACACTCGAATGACACTATTCCATGAAACCAAATCCCTCTTAGGCATTTCATTAAACACCGTCCTCGCACCCGCCAAATCACCAAAACTCCCATAAAACAACAACAACGTATTGTTCACAAACACATCATAATCAAATCCCAATTTCATCAACAACCCATGTACCTCCAACCCTTTTTTAACCTCCGTATAATCGGTACAAAGCTTGAGCACAAAAGGGAAAGTATGATCATCTGGCACAACCCCACTTCTCAACATCCCATTATAATCATCAAACGTAAAAATATAATCAGCAACGCCATCATCGTCTGAGCTCGAATAAGGGTGTTGTAGAGAAACGCTGAACGCGAAAAAGGCAGACTCTGGTTGAACATCATCTGTACAATTCTTGGGTGTGATGAAAAAGTAGCGTAACGGAGGATGAGAGCAGCAGAGATGGAAATGCTGGTCGGAAGAAGACCATGGATGATTGCAAAAGCATGAGCTTGTTGTGTTTGAACAACAGATTTCGCATTGACGCAGAAAGAGAGCAAATCTTTGCCTCTTTCAGGCATTTCATCAAACACCTTTCGTACCGAATCCCTTTGAGGCATTTCATCAAACATCTTTCGTGCACTCACCAAATCAACAAAATTGTCATCACCCAACTTGAGCGATGATGATTCAGTCAGAGTTTGGAAAGACTTTGTCAAGATGACAAGACGGAAAGCTGTACGAGGAATCCGAACATGGTGGAACATAGATTTTGTGTGTGTTGTACTACGTCGTACTCACAACTAAACACTTCAACTACTTCTTCATTTTGTCTTGCCCTGACGTGATACATGGAGATATTAACGAGAATGTCATGCATGTATCAGTGCAGAATGGTTAAAATAGAAGCTAGAGTAACAGTCCAATCAGCTATGCTGTATCGAGTGGAGTATAGATAAGACCTTTCACATTCAAAAATTAAAGGTGGTGGAAATAAGGATATTGAGATGAATGTACGGATTTATTATGATGAATGGGGTTGAAAATGAAATTGTTCGAGAAAAGGTGAGTGAGATGGTTTGAATATGTATGCGAGAAATGTAAGAGGCTCACTATGTATGATTTCAGACGGGGCAGGGGTAGGTCGAATAAATATTGAAGGGAAGTGATTAGACATGATATGGAGCAGTTACTACTTATAGAAGATATGATCGATGATATGAATGTGTGGAGAACGCGAATTATGGTAGAAGGTTAGTGGGTTGAGGTGCGTCCATACTAACAGGGAGGAGTGCTTTGTTTGTCGATATATTTGTGATCATAGTGCTATACA
>NW_025828916.1:0-2338 GCF_002878395.1 Capsicum annuum | reverse complement strand
TTGACTTAGGCAAACAACCTAAGTTGAGAGTGGCTATCATAGGGGTGTGTGATACAAAATGAGTATGAAGAGAGGAAGAATAAAATAAAAGATTAAAAAGTTGGGTGCGGTGAAAAAGGAATAAGAAATGAGAAAGTTGTGTAAATGATGATAAAAAGATAATGTGATAATTGAAAAGACTGCATCCATCTTGAGAATGTGTGATCAATAAAAGAGAGAAAGAAAAGAAGGTTGGGAGTTGAAACCCCAAGAGTTTAGTGTAGTGTCAAGGACGCATAGTCACTCTGAAATATCCATGAATATCATACCAGCCCCTGGCCTATATTACAAGCTTAAGAAAAGCCCTATAGTGATCCTAACTGACCTGTTTGACGACTTGGGTACTGACTATAAGGGCAAGCATATGGCATTTGATGCGTAATGTAGGAACTTCCTTCTGAGAGTGAGTTTTGTGTTTATCCCTGTGTTTATGGATGTAAATTCTGACATGAGTGAAAAAAGGATTTCTTTGTTGTGAGGGCACACTAGGTATGTTGCTAATCACTGCCTTATTCAGATAGTGTGATTTGGGTATGTGCTGGGTTATTATTGCTAAAATTCTTGCCATATCTTAATCCTCGTGAGTTGCATGGGTGTTTCCAATGATAGAAATAGTTGCTCTTAATTTGACTGACCTTGGAGATGGTGCATATATTCTGAACTGATATGAATAGTTAGCTGCCAACCTGTACTTTGTATAATCTTGGTTATATTTTGGTTGTTTAAGGACAAGCAATTATTTAAGTTAAGGGTGTTGATGTGTGAGCCTATGCTAACACATTTAAAGCTTTTAACTCTAAATAATTGCAAAGTCTTGAGAAACGTTAGTCGTTTTGTATTAGTTTACTTTGATTTTGTAGTATAAGTAGAGAAGAAGGGGAACCACAAATAAAGGAAGAAAAAAGCATGAAATCGGAAGCAAATAAAGAACAAAGTATGGATGACGACATCTATGACACATTGTCAGCCTAGTGATAGGCTGTCAAGGATGCCGTCAATCTTAACCAGATAATGAGATTTGCTGTAACGTTATGACAACATATCGTGATAAGGCGTCAGAGTTGTGATAAGTCATTAGGATCACCGTCAACCTTAGGATGAAATTCTCAAAATGGAAGAGGAGCTGGCGACATCCATGACGCACCGTCAGACTCCTGATAGGACATCATTGTTGCCGTCAGCCTGAGACAGCAAAAGCCAAACTTAAATAGAATCTGACGACGTTCGTGATAGGCCGTCAAGCTCCTGATAGGCCGTCACGAGCGCCGTTATCCATTCTGAAGAAAATCTGAACTTTAATTTTATTTTCTTATTTAGGGTTAACTATTTAAAGCCTTGTTTTAGTTTTTTTTTATTCATTAGATCATTATCGATTGACATATCCTACAACATATGACTTTTTCTTCTCTCTCTCTCTCAAAGACAAATATTGTGGTGGTTTGCCTTATGATTCAATTGAAAGAAAACTTTTGATCTCCTTCATTATTTTAAGTTAATCCTTTCAATCATGTATTCAACTTGTGTGCTTATTTCCTGCATCATGAGTATCTAAACACTCTTAACCTAGGTTATGGAATCTAGGGTTAGGTCATGATAAGGTGTTGATTAATTACTTAAGGTTTAATAGGTGTTCGGATTTCTTGGTAATTCTGATATTCTAACTTATGTCAGTTGATTGCAAATAATTAGGCGTACCTACTTTGGTTTCTTGACAAAGAAATCATAAATAATAGGAAGTGAATTATCGACAGGGACTTGGAAAGGCTTCATTTAATAATTAGCATTGTAACAAGGTTGATTAAATTGAGGTAAAATTTGGGCAGTGAGTTGTGATTCCCTAAGTCCGAGAGGATTAGGAAATTAGACGCTTGAATAAGTTGAGAGACTTTCGAGCATACTATCGATAGATATAGCTTGTCATCCTAACCATCGTGAGAGTCTTGAGTAAATTTTGGCATCTGTCATGTACCGTAAGCCCTAGTGAACATAATTCTGCTTATTTCATAAACTCTTGATTGACAGACACTAAAATTAAAGTGACCAAAAAATTATTTGCTAATCTCCAAAACCCCCATTTTATCTTTTTATATCGATTGTTTGAATTTAACTTGTAGCTTTAGTTTCAAACTAGTTTAATCGCCATTCACATTGTTCCTTGTAAGATTCGACCCCAGCCTAGTTGGATTTTATATTGTCAACGATCGCTTACACCTATTCAAGAGTTTAATTAGAGTGTTATCAAAAAATGGCATCGTTGCCGGGGAACAATTTGGCATATTGAGTTAGTTTGGAATTTTAG
>NW_025828915.1:0-2077 GCF_002878395.1 Capsicum annuum | reverse complement strand
GTCAAGCCCCATTCAGTCAAAGTAATTAGAAATAAATATTTGTGGGTCGAAGCCCAAAGAAACCAACAGTAATAACAGTCCAAAAGGATTAAAAGATGAAAAAATTATAAAATTAGATAAATATCAGTGTTCAACTTATGTAACCACACCCAATTTTAGGAAAATTACAAAACAGTGTGTACCTAAAGATGTACGTTCGAACAACGCCTAACACAACAAACTCGTGTATCTGAAGATACATGTTGAATTACATAAATATCAGTGTTCAACTTATATAACTATACCTAATTTTAATAAAATTACAAAACAGTGTGTACCTAAAGATCCACGTTCTAACAACGCCTAACACAGCAAAACTCGTGTATCTGAAGATACACATTCTTTTCTTTACACACACACACACACACACATATATATATATAAATAGAACATATATCTGTAAATACACATTCTTTTTTTATATATAGAACATATCTGAAGATACATATTTTTTTTTATATAGAATGTGTAGCTGAAGATACATAGATACACGATCTCAACCGAGATATTTCAGATACACGCCAGATATTGTGAATTTTTTAAATGTATGTTGCGTTCTGTAATTATAGTGTAAAGCTACTACATTTTTGTGATTTGCCCTTAAAAGAGGCTAGAATTTTAAGGGCTAAAGACACTGGAAACAAAAAAAAAAAAAAAAAAGACACCACCTGGCCATTTTTAAAACAAATGACCAACTTTTGACGAAGTTGTCAAATCTTTGCCATTTGACCAAAGTGTTGACATTAAATGGCCATTAGGTTGCTTCAGCTCTCCTTTTCCTTGTTGGGCCATTTTAGCCATTTTCATCAATTTGGGTCACTCGGCCATTCTTATTAAATGTTTAAGTTTTTTCTTTGTTTTAAAATAAATTTTTGACTAAAAAAAGTCTAATTTTTATTTTATAAAAATGATGATTAAATACAATTGTATAAAAAATGTATAATAGTTAAATAGAATATATATCAATATAAGATATATGTCTAAAAACAGTACAAAATATGCTTAAAAATAATAATTAAATATAATATAAAATTGGTATAGTTATTATAAAGAATATGTACCTATATACGATATATTTATAGAAATTGTATAGTTATATCAAATATGTGTATGTATAAAATATGGATAAAAAATATACAAAATTGTATAAAAACTGTACAGTTGTTGTATAAAATACGTATGTATAGAATGTGTATAGAAATTGCATAGTTATTGTATAAAATACGTATCTGAATAATAATTGTAGCTAAAGGTCTTATATAATGTGTATAAAATTATAAAATTATAAAATTATTGTATAGAATGTGTAAAAAGATTGTATAAGTATTGTATAGAATATATTTTTTTTATATATGATCTGTATAGAATTTGTATCATTGTTGTATAGACTAAACATATATATATATAGGATGTGTATAAATTGTGTAAATGTTGTAGAATTTGTATCTAAATAATTATTGTAGCTAAATATTGTATAGAATGTGTATAGAAACTATACAATTATTGTTATAATGTGTATATAAGTTGTATCATTGTTAGTATAAAATATATATTTATATATTTGATATCAAATATATATTTGAAAAAAAAGTATTTTATACAATAATAATCCAATTTTTATAATTATTGATTATTTTTTGGTTTGATAGATTTTTTTTTTTAAAATAGATCAATTGTTCTTTGAAATAAAGGAGAAAAAAAGTAAAATAGTGACAACAAATATTTTTTCTTTTAAAAAAAGAGTTGCGGAAAAGAAATAAAAGATTTAAAGGACTAGTGACTTTTCTTTTAAAAGATAATTGAAAGAAAAAAGTTTTTAAAAAAGTAGAAAAACAAAGAAATAAAAGGAGTAGCCGAAAAGGTAAAAGAATTGTTGTTGGCCCTAAAAGGTTAAAATGGCTAAAAAGAGGGATACCAAATTCATTGGCTACTTCAGTGACATTATTTTACACCGAAGTGATATTTTTGTATTTTCTCAAAAAAAAAAAAAAGGAAAAATGGGTTGCAAGTCCAAACTCTGGAAGCAAGTAGAATTGGG
>NW_025828914.1:0-4319 GCF_002878395.1 Capsicum annuum | reverse complement strand
GAATTATACATGTTTGCTATATATAGTGTGAATCTTGAAATATTTTGGTCAAGTATTGTTATATGGGTTTTGAACCCTATTTGAGAATTATGATTTTTGTGAAAGTAACGTGTTATGCACACCTTGAGATTTGAATGATTTGACCTTTTGGTTTTGAAAGAGTTATTTTGAACTTGAATGAGAAAAGAAATCCACATTTTGATTTATTATGAAAAAAGGATAGCATGATGGCTCCCATTGTGAATTGCTGAATTATTTTATGGTGGATTTTCTTTGAAAAGATCTGGCTAAGTTCGGGAGTAGTCTTTAGCACCAAGTGAGAGGTATTGCTGTGTTGGTACTTCCTTAGGTCTACGTGCCCCCGTAGGAGCTAGAATTGAGGCTGATTATATATAGTGATCACTAGTTTTTGGATTTGATACTTCTAGTCCTACGCTGTTTGCAAGGATAGGATAGCTCTCCCCAATGTGGGTTGTACGTTGGACTCCATGTGGTTCACATGGTTTATGTCTATTAGGAGAGACTCCCAATGTGTGTCTGTGTGTATTCTCCTATCTAATATGAAAAGTCTTATTCTTCTATCTGAGATGAAAACATATTTGTTTGAAAGACTGAGTTTGAGAAAGTCATTGTTTTCTAAAAATTTAATGAACATATATTCCAAAGAGAATTGTTATGAGATTTAATTGCTTTGATGATTTGGAATCTAGATGGAAGTGAATTGAGATTTATTATGATGACTCATATGTTTCACCCGATATATTTTACTCTCTTATGATTATGATGATTTTAATTCGAGCTAAGTAAGTTATCTATATCAGCATGCATAATTTTATAAATGTGATGGTATTAAGATATTATTTTATATATGCATTGCACCCCCATATGCTCGGTACTTTTCCATGGTACTGACCCACATATTCGTATGTGGGCAACATTTTCTCAGAATGTAGGTACAAGGTATAGTTGTACCTTCAAATCCAGTCAGTTCGTGCAGTTAGCAAGTGATGAGTCCTTTTGATTCAAGGGATTGGGTTAGTTATGCAGAGTTTATAGTGTTGTATTTTCTTTATTCAGTCGTATTGAGTTGGGGTAGTTGGGAGTCATGACCTGACTACCTACAGTCAGTACTATTAGAGGCTTCATAGACAATCAGTAGAAGTTGATGTATTTCATTTCAGTTTTAGTTGTAAAGGTAGAATTGTAATCCTGTAAAATTCCATTTTTGTATCAATTAGATTCAGAAAAGAGTTAATTTCTGCTAATTTGTATGGATTTGTATGTTTATTTAGTTGCTTATGAGTTATGCCATTAGAAGGGTTAGCTTGGGGTCACTTGTGACCCTAAGCACTGTGTGACATCTCGGGACCCGATTTTGGGGCGTTACAAGAAGCTTCCGTTCTTTAGGTTTATTATAATGGGATAGCATGGACAAGACTCGAATGATTTTCTTCCTAGTTTGGAGTGGATAGTAGGTTTAGAATGGCAAAAAAATGTTATATTTTGATTCGGAGTTGATTACCTGGCTTAGGCCTTGGTTTTTCTTTAGCTTGGGTAAGTCTTCATTTTATTATGCTAGTATCAATATGGTATTAGTGTGTCATTGTTAGGATTTGCATGCATTATTCTTCGTCGGTTCAATTGGCAGCTACCTGGTGGTTAAGGTTGAATTTTTTTCTATTTGAGAGTTAAGTGTGGAGGTTGTTTGGAAAAGACATATTTGTGAGAAAATCCCTTAGAAGCATCATTACTCCTTAAAGGTTATTTGAGAAGTTGTGATTAGAGCATGCCAGCCCAGTACCTCATCTCTTCAAGCTTTCATGACCTTTCTGTCCATTGACTTTTGTAGATGAAAGTCTTTTCAATAGTAGATATTGTAATGACCCTCTAGGTCATTTCCTCTATTTGTGTGCATTTTTTTTCTTTTAAGCATTCCAACAAGGGCTACAAGTTATTTATACTTGCCAGAACTGTTGGTTCAATTATCGGACAATTCGTTTGGATTTTAGGCTCATTTTCCTTTTTTGGATCTTTATCTGTCTATGATTTGGTGTCGGAACAAAACTCCTTGTAGATGACCTTTGATGAGTATTTTAACAACGCATCAGCTCCGAAATATTTATTTTAGGCTAGGGGGACCCTTGGTTTTGGTCCTGAGGCTCTCGAACTCAATTTGGGCTATTGGGTTTATTATATAAGAAATAAAACTATAGGTTTGGGTCCCACAATTAGTCTAAATGATCTTTATTGAAATTTTTTATGATTCCATTAGAATCGGACCATGTTTTACAATGAAATTTCACTTTTGAATAAAGTTCATATGGTTCGGAATGAGTTTCGAGAGTTTAAAACAAGTTGAAGACATTGCTAGTGCTGATGTATTCGTGAAAGCGAACTTTTGACAATTGGACCGGGTCGCTTACGCAACCATTTGGCCACTTAAATGACATTTTGACCATTTGATCAGGTTGCTTAAGCGATCAAAGTGTCGCTTAAGGGACCACAACTGGGAATAACACCCAAATTCATATTTTTGAAATTTTGGGAGCTAGAAAGCTCCAATTTTGATTATTTTTGATATGTTTTTCTCATAGAATCTTTTTCTGTCAATTTAGAACATTATGTTCCTCATTTCCCAAGAACTTCTATATTTTGGGGATTTACTACCAAGTTGAGAATCAAAACCCTATTTTCACCATTTTTGGGGCTTGAAAGCTCAGCTAGGGCTATTCCAAAGGAGTTTTTGATATTTCTTCCATGGGTAAGTTTCTAATTATATAAATATAGTTTTTACCTAGATTTTATCTTCCAAACAACTTCAAATTCTTAATTTCAAAATGTCTTTAAGGGTGTAGGTAAAGCTTGAAAATCTTTTTCTTTAATTTGAACATCGTTTTTATATCATTTTGGCTTAGGTTTTTTGTTGTAGACTCCTTTGAATATGGGGAACAAATTTAAAAAATAGAATTATGGTTTTACCCATTTTATTTTCGATCCCATTTCTGAGTTCCATTTTTAGATACTTCTTGAATATAGCAATATGAGTTTCATTTTACTTCTAACGATATGTGGATTACTATTTTTATAGTATGACAGTGCTTTTAGATCATGGAGAAAAGGCGGTCGGTATAGGCGAATCAAGGATTGTGGTTTGACATCGAGGCAAGCTTTGTCACGCCCTAGAAAATGGGTCCCGGAGCGTTACATAGTGCTTGGGGCTACGAGTATCCCCAAACTAACCCTTTGAGCCATTTTCATTCAGTTCAACACAAATCAACGGGGTTCCCATAAATAACCCTCAAATATCAACAGAGTAATCATTATCCAAGAATAAAAGAATTTAAGAAAGATAACAAAATACGACTTATTAGTCAACTCCCAACATCTATACTAGTCTGACAAGCCTCTAAGAAAATCAATAAAAACAGCGAGTCATTGAGACATACCCTAACTGACTCATACTCAGTTATGAAATGTAAACAATTCCATGAAACCAACATCAGACATCACGTCCTTGAAACATGAGGACTCACCACAACAGAGGATGTGGAATAGCATGCCTGAAGAATCACTGTCGAACCTGGAACTGAGCACCTGAACCTACATTCCGAGAAAATGCAGCTCACATCCGAAGATGTGGGTCAGTACCATGGAAAGGAATCGAGTATATGGGGGTGTATGCAGTTGTATAAACATCATCATCATAAATATTTATAAGAAATATATAGGATGTATGAAAGACTCACATAGCCTGAAGAAAATCATCATAATCATGCGAGGATGAAATAAGTACAATAACACATGTGAGTCATCATATAATTTGTCAATCACTTTCAGTTCATCCAGAATATCAATTCTCATAATGTAAAGAACATTTAAATGTTTCAAAAGAATAACTTTCACAATTCCACTTTCAAATCACTTCACCATTCACCATAGAAACAAGAAAACACACACACACTGGGAGATCCTATAACCGACATAAACCATGTAAGCTACATGGAGTCCAACATACAACCCATGTTGGGGAGAGCCGTCCTATCCTTGCCATTGGAGTAGCACTATCTATATCAAATCCACATAAACTAGTGATCACTATATAAATCAGGCTAAGGCTCACTCCTACGGGGGCACGTAGTTGTAGGGAAGTAAGGTTGCTTTATACCTCCCACTCGGTGCTAAAGATTTCTCCCGGACTTAGCTCAGATCTTTTCAAATACAATCCACAACAAAATAATTTTAGTAATATATAAATATACATTGGGAGCCATCATGCTTCCCATCTATCAAAATCCACAACGTGGTTGATTTTGATAGAT
>NW_025828913.1:0-1622 GCF_002878395.1 Capsicum annuum | reverse complement strand
TTGGCAAGAAAGGTGTGCTTTAGGAAGTGTGGGTCCTTTGGGTCACCTAAGAGAGTGGTTTGAGCTTCCATTAGTGAGGTATGACTGGAGATTTGATACATCTCCTTTTGTTAATCACATAGTGGAAGTAAGGTCTCTCTACTGTCTTTACATTTATACAATTCATCTTCTTCATCTCCATTCTAGTGTGTTGTTTTCTCTTTATGTGCTTGCTGATTTTTGCATCTTAGTGTCTATTTTCGTGTGTTTGATAGTCTTTAGGCCATCATATGTGCAGTATAATGTTATCTTTAATGCGTATCAGTTTGTTGCTATCTTTTTCTCTCTTATTTTGAGTCTGCTTTTATTTTTTCAGGACATGAAATACCGTATTGATAAATCTCGAAAATTGTTTCTTCAACTCCATGTAAACCCTCACTCTATTGTCATTCCTTATGATAATGGGAGAAGAATTACCTTCAACAATTTTATGAACTTCTTCAATATTCAATTCTATCGCAACTGTAGCAGTCAATTTCAAAAAAGATTATACTTTCCGAAATAACAATTGCGTCACTTTTGTAGGATTGGTAAATAATTTTCGACTCCCAAATATCGAAATGACGCAATAATATGGAGATGTTCATATATTTTTTTCGAGAATTGAAGAAAAAAGACGACGTTTTTTTTTTCAAGAACGCAATTCAATAATGAGAACAATTAATAGTGATGTTTAAGAGTTTTTTTGAATTTAAATTTCAGTTGGTATATTTAATCATGCACCACGTAATGATAGGTAATTAATGACGTTAATTAAGGTGGAGAAAGATAGTAGTATCTGATTTCTCTTTTCATAAATATAGACAAATTTATTTTATCATATATTCCAGCAATCTATAATTAAAGATCTACCTAATGTATAAGTATATTTTACAAATTAGGGAGAAATAAAATCTAATGGAATTATATGTAAATACTTTCAGAAACCACCTCTTGCAATTACCAAAAAATCAGTTACTTCCACTTAATTATATACCATGCCTCAATATATAATAATTTTATTATTTCATCATAATGGTTTAAATATTTAATATATTCTATTAATTTATATTAATTAACTATAGTTGCATATTGAAAGTAATTTTTTTTATTTATTTAATTATCTATCATGTTCAAAAATAATTTGTTACCACAAATCACAATAATTAATAACTTAAAATATTTAAAAGACATACAAAAATTTTATTGACTCTTACCAAAAAAACCATCTACTCCCACTTAATTACATATCATGCCCCAATATATAATAATTTCATTATTTTATCATAATAATTTAAATATTTAATATATTCTATTAATTTATATTAATTAACTATAACTACATATTGGAAGTAATTTTTATTTATTTATTTAATTAGCTATCATGTTCAAAACTAATTTGTTACCACAAATCAAAATAATTTGTTACCACATATGAAATTTTATTGACTCTCATTATTTTAGCAATGACACATAAATTGAAATAAAAAAAAGTACTGCAAATCATAATAATTAACAACTTAAAATATTTAAAATATTTATAAAAATTTTAGTTGACTCTCAAAATTGTATCGAAGCCACATAAATTGGGACACAAGGAGTAA
>NW_025828912.1:0-1815 GCF_002878395.1 Capsicum annuum | reverse complement strand
AGACATAATCTCTGGGGCATAACGAGACAACTGGTGGAATTTCAAAGCATACTCTTTCACTATTATCCTTCCCTGACTCAAGTTCACAAACTCCTCAACTCCTGAGGAAAGAAACAATCAAGGAAGGAACCAAAAAAACTCCTTCCACATAGCCTTCTCGGCATCATCACCCTTTGACTGCTCCTATATATTTACTACTAATACGATACATCCTTCAATTGATATGCAACAAACTCTACATCCTCAAATTCAGTAGTATGCATAAATCAAAATATCTTCTCTATATCATCCACAAAACCTTGAGGATTCTCCTTAAGCTTAAAACCAATAAAGGTCATAGGTCTTAACCTCATAAATTGGCAAACTCTAGTTACCTCAGAAGATAGAGCAATAAAACCAATATGATCAAGATGACGAGATGAGATGTCACTAACTGATTCAACAATTGAATACAATGGTCAAACTCCACATTACAAATATTTTCCATTAGTGACTGAGCACGAGTGTCACTAATTGGAGAAAGATCAGTAGGGATTGGTGAAACCCCAAACGGAGCAGCACAATTAAGAGCGGGGACCCTAGACCATGTTTGCACTTCATAAGTGGGGTGAGTCCTCTCCATATTCCCCTCGAGCAGGGTAAAACTACCAAAAGAGTTTCCACAAAGTATAAAATCTAAACTCCCAAATTAGCCAATCGATGAATATCCTTCACCAACCCTTACTTATCTTCTTCCACGTTAGATAGGCTCGCAATAAATAATCAACTAAGAGCATCAACAACCATATTAGCTTTACCTGGATAATAGTGAAGGTATCATATCATAGTCCTTGAGCAACTTGAGTCATCTCCTTTGCCTAAGATTCAACTTCTTCTTGGTGAACAAATACTATAAGCTCTTATGATCTTAATAGATATAAACATTCACTCCATACAAGTAGTGATGCCAAACCTTCAATGAATATACCACAACTGCCAACTCTAGATCATGAGTCAGATAATTTATTTCATTAACCTTTAGCAATCTAGAAGCATATGATACCTTCTATAATACCCGACCAAGCCTAAGAAGCTCCTATATCGATTGGATTCGTGACACTAGGCCACTTCTTAATCGCCTCAATTTTCTATGGATCTACGATGAACCCCTTACTAGAAACAACATGAACTAGAGAGGTCATAATATTCAACTAAAACTCATACTTCAAAAACATGGCATATAATCGCTGATCCTTAAGAGTATACAACACTACTCGGAGGTGATTTGCATGATCCTCCTCACTCTAAGAATATATGAAGATATCATCAATAAACACTATCACAAATAAATTCAAGACTTGCATGAATACTTAGTTAATTAGATCCATAAATGCCACAAGAGGATTAGTCAATCCAAATGACATAACCAAAAACTCATAATGACCATACCGGGTATGAAAAATGGCCTTAAGGATATCCACCTCCCTAATCTTCAACTGATGATAACCCGACTGAAGGTCAATCTTAGAGAAACTTATTCATCGTCGTCACCTTTTTAAACTATTGATAGTCTATGAACATATGAAAGGACCTATATTTCTTACACATAAAAAAAATAAGAGAACCCCCATGGAGAAACACTAGGATGAAGGGAACCCTTATTAAAAAGATCCTTTACTGCCCTTTCAGCTTCTTTAACTTAGTTAGAGCCATTTTATATGGAGGGATAGAGATAGGATGAGTATCCAATTAATGATCAATCCCAAAGTTTATCTCCCTATTAGGAGGAATTCCAAGAAGATCATCGAGAAATAATTTGGGAAACTTATTAACCGC
>NW_025828911.1:0-1039 GCF_002878395.1 Capsicum annuum | reverse complement strand
GGGAATAAACTACCACCGAAATTAAGGTATGGATACTGTCCATTTTTTCCCTTTTCCTATATACGTGTGTTGGTTGAGGATTGTGTATATGTTGTTGTTAAGAACTCAAGGGATGGTGAGTTCAATTTTTGGTTGCAATATTAAGGGGTATTTGGGGTTGTTTTGGATCTGTTTTATGTATGTATGTTTGGGCCTGCTTGGTTGACGTTGGGGGAATGGTGTGAATAATTTCCATTGAAAGGTAGAAGAAGAGTATAATGGTACATCACCAAATTGAATGTCGCATAAGTTTACTGCCCACATCACTTGATATACTATTTTGAGAGTACTATAAAGATGAAAATGTTAAGGGGATGTTATAAGAAGTTACATCACGTGTGAATGTAATTGGAGAAGAACGAGGTTGAGAGAATACCCTTGGATTAGTTGATTGTAGATTACTGCTCGGTTACTATTTTAGTAAGTTTAAATGGTGTGAATATGTTAATGAGCTACTAATACTAGTCTTATGCTATTGTAGATTAGTAATCTAAAAGGGAAGACGTTAAGTGAAAGTGTGATCAGTTGTGCACCAAGGTATGTATGGTTCATTAATCCTATACTCTTTGGCTTGAATCTAACTCCTTTATTACATAGTAAGCTTCCTAAGTGTTTTTCCTTTCAAGTTATACATAACTACAATGTACAACCCCCAAGGTGGTTAACAACCTTATTCTAACTTGTCAGGTTGTTAAAGTACCTAAAGATGTGTTTGTTACTAGATCTGTCCATTTCCTTTCTAAATACTAGTATGATATGGGTGCTTTCAGAAATAAGCCTTATGAGTTGTTCTCTTAGTTAACATGACCCAGGATGTTAGCTAAGCTCCTATGTGTTATACTTCTATTATTGTTGTATTCGACCTCATTGCTACTGCATATAGTGCATATTTTCACACCTTTTGCTACTGGTCCAAAGTTCCAAATCTAATACATAACCACCAAAACAACAACTTTAAAGATGAAAAGAATGATCTGAAGTGAGTCTATATATTTTGGGT
>NW_025828910.1:0-1471 GCF_002878395.1 Capsicum annuum | reverse complement strand
ATTAATTGCAAAGCGGAATTATCAAATACTAATAGTAGCAAATAAAAAGTAATCGCTTAAAAAGAATTAATACCAAATCCAACTACATATGAACAAACTAACACTATTCACCCCTCAAAAAAATAATTCAAAGGCCACTGAAAAATGCAACATAATCACCCGAAGCTTTGGTGTAGCCAAAAGTTTAAAGCAAACAACCTCAAATTAAGTCATTCTAAACAATAAAAATACCAAAAAATGGTAGAAAATGAAGCAAGTTAGGAGGATGTTGAAACTAGAATGAATCAACCAAAAAATTAGAGGAAATAACAACCAAACAAATGCAATAATTGTAACACTTGGAAAGACACAAATCCGACCAGATTTGTGATAAATGGGAGAGGGGGAGGCACGGTTGGTGGAGCGGCTGGCGGAGGCAGAGTAGCGAATTACAGAGGCGGGAAGTGGTGCTTGGTTAGAAGTAGGGAGGCGAGAAGGGAGATTAATGGAGGGAGTAGTTATTGCTTATGAAAATTGAAAAAAATGGAGGAGAAGATGTGGTGTTATTGCTGGTTGTTGTTTATGAAAATTGAAAAATATGGAGGAGAAGGAGTGATGCTGTTGTTGGTTGTTGTTTGTTTTGTTGTTATAGAAAAAATGAAAGGGAAATATTGAGGGGGTGGGTGTGTATTGTGGTGTGTTTGTGTGTATATTTTTTGTATTGAGAATAATATAAAAGAAAAATAATCACCCTTATTTATAGTAAAAATTGGCACTTTTGTTTAACCAAAAAATAAAAAAAGGACTCCTTTTGTCACTTTAATACATGATTTAAACCGTGAGATATTATCTGATGAATTTTTTCACTTTTTAAACCAATGGATAAAAACTCTTTATCAAATGAATTAAAACCTCAACTCGGCATCTCAAGTGTCACTTTTTAAAAAGTGACAAGCCTTTGACTTGACTGATTTACTTTTCTGTGTATTAAAATTATCAAGTCGACTTACATTTGCAGATTATATAAAAATATGAATGCCGATATATAATTATAGAAAAAAAATAAAGAAACAACAAATATAATAAAATCATCTAAAAAGCTATATTATGCTATAAACATTTAAAATTATAATATGTAAGAAAGAATTGCAGTGTTATGCTATATATGTATGTAACACCCCGGAAAATGGGTCCTGGAGCATCACACGGTGCTTGAGGCTACGAGTATCCCCAAGCTAACCCTTTGAGCTATTTTCATTCAGTTCAACACAAATCAACGAGGTTTCCATAAATAACCCTCAAATATCAACTGAGTAATCATCATCCAAGAATAAAAGAATTTCAGAAAGATAACAAAATACGACTTATTAGTCAACTCACAACATCTATACTAGTCTGACAAGCCTCTAAGAAAATCAATAAAACTAGCGAGCCATTGAGACATACCCCAACTGACTCATAATCAGTTATCAAATGTAAATAATTCCGTGAA
>NW_025828909.1:0-1169 GCF_002878395.1 Capsicum annuum | reverse complement strand
ACAAAAGTCCATTGTGGCTAATTCTGGAATTTTAGGAGCAAATCCTGTATTTAGTGGTGTTAACAACTTTGAAATAGCTTGATACTCAAGGCCAGGTTGTAACTCCCCGAAATATCATTCCGAGATGCCACACGGTGCCCAAGGCTACACGTAGCCTCAAGATAACCCTTTAAGCCAAAACACTACCCTTAGGTTCCAACACAACAACATACATGCTACGCTAAGGATATATATATAAGTACATATCATATCACATCGCACATGGCACGGAATATCGTTAGACTGTACAAATATGAAATGTCTATACACAAACCAACCCAACAATATACTAGTCTGACATAGCCTCTATACATCAAAATCAACGAGCCATTGGGATAAATCCCCAACTGACTTAACAAACCAAAGGGATTACAAAAAAACAGCACCAAAACTAGCAATTTGGTCCTCAAACCATGAGGACTCACCACTGAAGGAACGTAGATGCGACACTCAGATATCACTGTCGCGGCTGCGGCTGAGTACCTGAACCTACATCATGGTAAGAATGTATCCCATAGAGAAATATGTGGGTAAGAACAAGATACGTACTGAGTATATGGGGGTGCATGTAAAATATAAATAATATCATAAATTTCACAAAAACGTACATACGAACCATAATGACACACCTGGCTTGAGTGACACTGAATCATGCAACTCATACCATCTTAGATAGGAAATGTAGGAGAAAAACCTCATAAATCATTATAGATCATCATAGGCAACTTGACTTACCACATCAAAACTCGGAGTGACTCGGTATTTTAATAAACATGATTCTTATGGACAGGGGAGTTTTCTATAACCGACAACCCCACGTGATCTACGTGGAATACCAATGTTTGAAACCCCCGTTGGAGGGAGTGTCATACTCTTTGCCAGGGAGTACGACCTTAAAACTGCAATAATCACAATCGGGCTCTCTGGCCAATAATATCATCATCAAACAACCCTATGGTGGCACATAAGTTTGGAAAAATACCAAATTTCCCTCTCAGTGCTAAGTACTACTCCCCGACAAGCTCAGAACGCGTTAGGAAATCCACCACAACATCACAAGGGTCTATCATAAAGACCAAATCAAATCTCTTTCTTATTTATCAAATCATATCAATTTGTGGATTCCTAAC
>NW_025828908.1:0-1311 GCF_002878395.1 Capsicum annuum | reverse complement strand
TTTAATAAATATGATATGGGTAAATAGTAATTAAATAAAAAATATATATATAAATAACATGCAAAGAAGAAGACGAGAATGAAAGAGCAATAATGAACCATACCTTAATATCAAAAAGGGGATCAAAACAGAAATTTAAGTCGAGAAAAAATATGGATGGGTTTAGATCTAAAAAGATCTTTATGAGAAGAGAAGAGAAAAGAGAGAAAAAAGGTTGTGACCCTAAAGAAGAGAGATAAAAAGATAAGAGTTAAATAAAATAAACTGCAGCTGAAGAAAGAGATGAGATAATTTTTATAGATGTATTCTGTACATAGATATGGTGGTTTTGATTATTCATTAATTTCACTAATAATTTGAGAGGCACGAGGAAGACTAAGACTACTTACATTGAAAAGACAAGACAAGACTGCTCAATGAACTCACTTTTGAGATATTCAAGAAATATTTTTTACCGCCTTTAGTAGTAAGTACTACTACTTGATATTATCTACTCGGACAAGAAGCTTCTTGCTTTAAAATTAAAAGAGATAAAAAGATTTTCAAATAGATATGTCATCTGTTGCAACATATATAAATATCTGTTTAGAAATCCGAACAACTCAGTCATCTGTTACAACAGATATAAATATCTGTTTAAAAATCTTAAAAGCTCAGTCATCTATGACAACAGATAAAAATATTCATTTGATAATTAATAATATCAGATATTTCATCTGTTACAACAGATATAAATATTATTTTGAAAATTTCCAACAGCTCAGTCATCTGTCATAATAGATACAAATATCTATTTGATAATAAAATTAGATATGTCATCTGTTGCAACATATATGTACCTGTTTGAAAATTTTCAACAGCTTAGTCATTTGTTGCAACAGATTTCATAGCAATTGATTTAGGTAGAACTAGGGATGAATGAATGTGCTCGCAGGGTCAACTATAAATCTAATTGAGTCTTTGCAATTGCATAGTGTTGGTATTGCGTTCATACCGACCCGAGTCATCGATCGATCACTCTGAGTTGAAATGAGTTCTCATCAACTCAATGTTAGGATAGCGATAGTACCTAAGTTGATTTAGGTGGAACTAAGGATGAATGAGTGAGCTCTCAGGGTTAACTACAAATCCAATCGAGTCTTTAAAATTGTATGGCATTGGTATTGCGTTCATCCTGACCCGAGTCATCGATCGATCACTCTGAGTTGAAATGAGTTCTCATCAACTCAATTTTAGGATAGTGATAGTACCTAAGTTGATTTAGGTGGAACTAGGGATGAATGAGTGAGCTCGTAGGGTCAACTACAAATC
>NW_025828907.1:0-1642 GCF_002878395.1 Capsicum annuum | reverse complement strand
ATTCGGGGATTAATGATCCTAGTGGGGGAAACTGAAACACCCCGGGTATGGACCCTTAAAAATTTCCTAGATTGTTGGATTTTAGACAACGTACGACTTCTGGGTACCAATCACATGATGGGGTATGGTTGGTATGGTTTTGGTTGTATTCTAACTAGTGTTGGTTGGTGGGTTGAATTAGTTTCTAGAATGGGTATGACTTGGTGGGTATGAGTCATATGGATGGTGATAGGTCATATGGTTTCATTTTTTCCTTCACTTAATCTGAGACTTAGTAACTTAACTTAATCTGAGACTTATTAACTTAACTTGGATGTGAGTATGAGTGGCTCACCATAATCTATAAGTTAGGGTACAATTCATACCATTGACTTGTATAGTAGACACTGTTCAAACTTAGTTTGATTCTATTTTGCCACTGATATGGTTTAGGGGTACTGATTGTATGGTTGGGTATGACTTGGTATGGTTAAGTTGTATACTAGATAGTGTTGGGTCCAAGGGAAAGGCCTAGGGGTGGGTACCACTTATATTGAAGGATACGACTGGTATGGGGTAGTCGTACCATCTGACGATAATTTTAAGTAGTTTAACTAGGGGTAATCTAGATATTTTCCCTCTTAACCTGTTAAGGAACCATGACTTATATCACTATTGGGACATTATTTACCCTATTATTGTAATCCTAAACACTTGGAAACAATCTTTAATTCTCTTTAAGGCTCTTGGTTAAAGGTAGGCTAGGGTTTTATCTATAGGATCAATTTGGGGCTTGTACGGGTGATTTCTCTCCATCATCTTTGTAATCTTAGGCATGTAGTCCTCCCTCATTATTAGTTCAAACTATGGGCATGTTTTATACAATGCTTTCATGGCATGATTATTGTATAGTCTTAGGGCTTTCAAATATATGGTGGCGTTTTGATATTAAATGCTTGGTCATGGTTTTCCCATGTTTTAATTATGTAATTACATGCTTTAATAGTGGTTTGGAAAATTGGTTTCATGGGAATGGTAAATTGGTAGTTGGGATTGGTTTTGGAAACACTATGCCCCAAACATATTTGATAAAATGTGTATGAGAATACTTTTACTCTATTATTGGACTTTTAATAGAACTATTGCTTTGAATGGTTTGGTATAGAATCCTAAATGGTATAAAAGGTTTAAATGGTTTGGAATAGTTAAATTATTAGGTTTGGTGGTCACGGTTATTTTCAAATAAACTTCCTTGTGGGGGTACAACGGAATCCCCTAAGTAAACATGTTAATGAACAACTTGTAGGGTACATGGGATTCCCCTAAGCAAACTTAATAATGGAAAACTTGTGGGGTACATGAAAGTTAACATGATAATATAATATATGGGTACATGGGAATCCCTTTTACATAAAATGGTTGGCTGAAAACATTGCTTGCAAGCTTTAGTCGGCAAGATGATACCACTACTCAAAGCCTTGGTTAATAATAATGGCATAATGGTTTGGTTGGAAGGTAATAGTTTTAATTGGGCAATAATGGCGTAGTGTTATAGCTAACCGTGAAGGTTTAAGTACAATGGACAGACACTAGATACTCATGTTTATCGATGTCAAGGTTGGTCATAGCGACCATATATGATATTATGAGGTACATGGGAATC
>NW_025828906.1:0-1492 GCF_002878395.1 Capsicum annuum | reverse complement strand
TACGAATTGTAATTTGATGGGAAAAGATGGACATTTCATTAGGGCATGGATTGTAATTTATCGAAAGAATGGCTTTTTATTGAGGTTGTTGGAAAAGTCCAAATGAAGAAATACAAAACACAATTCAATTTAATGAACCTTATCTAGTAAATTATATAGAGTGGCCATAATACCCTCAATCTTTTTTGCAATGACATTAACCTGACATGTTGAAACCATCATTATATATATATATATATATATATATATATATATACTAATGGGCTTTTTTTTTTTTTAAAAAACAAGAATCACACATTTTCATTTTTTTTTACTTGTTTTTTAAATGTCATGTCAACCTTAAGGGTTGAAATTAATTCACAAAGTTATTAAGTGGGTAAATAATTGCTCATATTATTTCGGTCTAAAGTAAGTTACGCGGATAAGTTCAGGGATAAAATAATGTCTTTTCTCTTAGGATAATTTAGTTTTAGAAAAATGCATGAAATAGTCAAAATGCCCTTTTTGAGGATGACTATAAACACGTAAATAAATGGGTAACTTACATAAATCCCTGAATCTTTAAGTGATATTACATTTTATCCAACTATTTGGTTAATTATATCTTATTTCGATATTTTGAAATTGTGATACTATGTTATAAGGTGATACATACAAAAAGTGATGCATTTAAAACTGACTAGATATTTATTTAAGGAAGTAACAGGTTCTCTTTTATTCTGTGGAGCAAATCACACACAATCAATTACACAATGAATTAATGAGATTTCAATACCCTTAATCAACTTTCAAATTTCAATTGGTGACTGCAAGTTGAGAGTATCTGTGGCTACTTCAAATGCATCCTCTCCTATTCTCTCTTCATCACCACAAAATGGATCTCCTTGTTCACCAGTAGATTCCTTGTCTTCCCCCATGGCATTGAATTTGATGATATCCTTACTAATTCAGCACCGGAGAAAAAATAATATCCAATAGATCCATCTCTCCCTGATATCAAGAACAATATATATTCAATTGACGAGTTCCGCATATCAAGAACAATATATATTCAACCTACGCCAATTTCTGGCAGTGAAACGTCGGAGTTGCAGACTAGTACAAAGTCATCGATGGAAGTGAATGAAGAAGAAGAGGAATTATTATTTGAATACTTGATACATTTGAAAATCTGAATTATTATTTGGCGGTGGAGAATTACTATATGATACATCTGAAATATGTGATACATTTGGTTGTATTTCTATGATTTTTATATGATTCATATTAAATGTCTATGAAAGTTCTGTGATTCATATTAATATTGTCTACATTAATTTAAAGAAGTTATATGTTATATTAGTGATGCATTTTTATAGTTGAAATAAATATATGTATCACGGGGGTTTGGGCCACAGGTGATAAAAGAGTTTTAAAATGAGGTGTAGGTGACACAAGTCTTAATTATTAGCTGGAGGTGACAATTACTTTATTATGTATTAAGAAAGTTGAG
>NW_025828905.1:0-1982 GCF_002878395.1 Capsicum annuum | reverse complement strand
AACAGTTGCTTGGCTCAGTGGATAAAGCTTGACATTTCAAGCACTACATTGCAGATTCAAACCCGTGTGGCAACATGATATTTTTTAATGCAGTTGTTGTTGTTTATTGCACTATTTATTTAATGTAAATATTGGCCCCACATTAGTTTTCTCAATGCAATAGGGCCCTTGGTGTACTAACATGTTTTTTTTTATTATTTATATTGTGCATTTTCATTTACATAAAAAATATATTTTTAATAATAAAAGGGTCTTTTTCAAATAATTTATATATTTAAAAATTATGTAAAATTTATTCTAAATCACAATAATTAATAAATTTAAAAATATATTAGAAAATTACAGTTAAGAAAAAATTGTTTCACTCTTAAGAACAAAAAATAGCATACTTTCTTTGTTCTAATTTATGTGGAAGGTTTTGAATTTCAAAAGTTAAACAAATTAATTTTCACTTGAAATTTGGTTTTTTGAAATAACATCTACATATTTGAAAACTACGTAAAAATACAAGAAGTTAATTATGATCAAAGAAAAACTTTATTGCATTACAAAATTTCAAAGGTAACACATAAATTGGGATGGGCAAAATATTATTGTCATTTACAGATACTATTAATAATGAAATTGGCGTTATATTTTTAAAAAATACTTCTACTATCTGATTTTATATTATTGGGCCCATGCTTTGCAAGGGCGCTTCCTGACTAAACAGAAGTCCCCATAGTTAACAGAGTTCTTACAATCATCAATCTTACATACAACAGGGTCAAACCCTTTGTGCTAAAAAGTCACTCTGTCTTAACACATTAATGACCAAAAATCTGTTGTCAAAGCCATACACATGATACTGTTGCTCTGCACATTACGTCTTTAACTCTACCTACCTGTATTCACTGGTCCCAGCTGTTGTTCTTAGCTCAAATTAGCTCTTAAGTTCTCACACTTTCCACCTATAGCAATGATTGGAATTTTCTTTGATTGAAGTTAACTTAAAACAATTATATTAGCTAAATCCAATTAAGAGAGAACAGATGTTTAATTCTATGAAGCAGCAGCTAACTTTACGAAAAATTACTTCTAATCATACACCCTACTTTTACAATGTGGGAAGGGAAAGGAATAACAGCTACTTCAAATTTGAAAATTGGTGGCTCAAGAAGGACGCTTTGAAGAAATGATTGGTGGATGGTTACCTCATTTGTATTAAGGGAAGGCCTGATTTCGTTCTGTCAAAAGAACTGAAAATGCTGAAGTTGGAGATTGAAAGAGTGGAACAAGGAAGCGGCTGGAAATTATGAAGTTAGAAAATGTGATCTGTTGAGAAGGGTTGAAGCTATGGACAGACACATGGAGGAAAGGGACTTAAACAGATGAAAAGATGCTGGAAAGAGCAAACGTACTGGATGGAAATGGAAGATGTTACCAATGCAGAGGAGATTTCTTGGAGACAGAAGTCCAAGTGCTTATTGTTAAAAGAGGGATAGAAACACATTTTTTTTCAGAAAATAACCACTGCCAACAGACAATACAATCACATTGGAAGTTGAAGGAGTTGAACAAAGAAGCTGCTGGTAATTATGAAGTTAGAAAATGTGATCAGTTGAGAAGGGTATGGACAGACACATGGAGGAAAGGGATTTAACTGATGAAGAGATGCTGGAAAACGCATACATACTGATGAAATGGAAGATATTACCAACGCAGAGATTTTTTGGAGACAAAAGTCCAGGTGCTTATTGTTAAAACAGGGAGATAGAAACACATTTTTTTGAGAAAATAACCAATGCCGACAGACAATACAGGGGGTGTTTGGATTAGCTTTTTTCAAGTGATTACAAGCTAAAAGCTAAAATCCAGAAGTGGTAGCAACCAACTTTTGGCTTTTGGCTAATTTTTGACTTTACCAAACACCTCCAAGAATTAAAATGTGCTTAATAGCCAAAAGCACCTAAAAATACGTCAATTCAGACACCCTCACAATC
>NW_025828904.1:0-1658 GCF_002878395.1 Capsicum annuum | reverse complement strand
CAGGAATAGAAAAATCAATATCATAATCCAGAGGCAAACCAAGATTCGTGGGGATAAACATCTATGAACTCATGGACAACATAATTCAAATCCTAAAATTTTGGTGAAACTATGCTAGTATTATGAATATGATCCCAGTAACACAAATATTCCCTTTTCACTAATCTATGAGCCCGAACATATGATATAACCCTCTTCAGACCTGAATAAAGCACACCCTTTCCAAGATATCCTTGGCACACCCAGTGAAGCTAAAGTCACAATCTTAGCATAATAATCTTGTACTGCATGGTGAGGAGCCGACCAATCCATACCCAAAATAACATCAAAATCAACCATATCTAACACAAGCAAATCTACCCACATCTTATGCTAAAAAAAGGTCAAAATACAGGATTAGTACACCCAATCCACTATTAAAAAATCTCCAACTGGGGTAGATATACGAATAGGCATAGAAAGAGGCTCACTAATAAGATAAACACTTGAAGCAAAATATGCAGACACATAGGAGTAAGTCAATCTCATATCAAATAACCTAGATATAGATCTGTAATAAATAAGGATGATACCAGTGATAACAAAATTAGAATCCTCTTCATTTGTTCTTGTCGGTATGGCATAGAACTGTGCATGATATCAACCAACTAAATAGCCCCATGATCATCATCATAGGATCTGCTCTTTTGCCTCTTACACCTCTAGTAGAACCTCTACCTTAAATAGTTGTAATAGGAGTAGCTCTAATCACATGGTGAGGATAGTGCTTGGATGAATGGCCAGTTTCATCATATATATAACAAGCTCTTTGGCCCATCTCAATAGGAAAAGGTTCCACTAGGGCAGGATGACCACCTTGAGCTGATAGACATGAAAACCCACTACCCAAACTCTATAATGCTACCTGCACTGGTATACCATGATAACCACAAGATCCTATGAAATCTCTGCCCCATGAAGCCTAACCTCTAAATTCACCAATGTGGCAAACCCTTTTGATGCCTCCCTGAGCTACTCATAGAATAACCTCATTCATCTTAGCATGATCCACTATACTCCAAAAAGTGTAACACCCCGTACTTCTACCTAGCTTAAATTCATCCCATAAATATCAAAGACTTCATTTAAAGATGAAGAAACTTTTTAATATGGAATTTTCAAGAGTTTGACTTTTTTGTGTGAGAAATTGAATAAGCTTTCCATCGATAAAAAATTTTCCCAAATCCGACACCCGGGCGAAGAGTTAGAGCTATTTTAGTATGACAGTGCACCACTTGGTACTTTAGCGCGGAGCGGAGCCAGCCAAAATGGTATTTGTTAAAAACTAGTGAGCCACCATGATATTGGCGCATTGCACCAAGGCTATATTTCAAAATTGTAAATTTCTAGTGCACCAACGCAATTCCACCGCGTTGTGGTGTCCTTCCAGTTCACATCTAAGGTGGCAACATGTTACCACCGCGTCGCGCCACCAACTAGTTTCCCAGTCGTTCACTTTTTAGTGAGATGGCTCAATTTTACCACATCCTGCCAGCATGTAAAATTGAGACTTTTGTTCAGGTTCCGCTATTTAATTTCAGGGACCATTTTACAATTTCCCAAAGCCTCTAATCACTATTTCTCAAGAACAAAAGCACTCTCTCTTAAATTAGCAAACC
>NW_025828903.1:0-1509 GCF_002878395.1 Capsicum annuum | reverse complement strand
TTTCAAGTGGGATGAGCCATTATATGTTTTAAATGTAATTACTTTCAATTCTTATCAATTGTTTTAGATATTCAGTATTTTGTATTTCAGTATTAAGATTTACTTTCCCTTCTCAGTTTATCTTCCGCACATGTGTTATATTTATATTTTATTCAGTGCTCAAAGTAGGTACCAGCTTATGGGTTAGCTTATGGTCACTCGTGACTATAAGCATTATTTTTTTGACTAGAGGGTAGACTTGGGTCATGCCAAAACTTGGTATCAGAGAATAGAGTTGTAAGGTATCCTAGGGAGTCTGAAAGATACGTTAAGTAGAGTCTTGTGCATGGGTGTGAAGCACGCCACACTTATGGACAAGAATCTACAAGATATTTAGGAAAATTTCCCTTCTTTTGATATTCATGTCGTGCGAATGAGTATGACCTTTATTTAAACTCTCTTTCTAACTCATCCTTCATTCCGTTTATAGACAATCACTCCCAAAAGAAAGAAGAAATGGGAATCATCCCACACCACCGCCTATTCACGAAGATCCTCTGAATAAATATATCTCTCACGCTTAATTCAGAGGTTCTTTCACTACCTTAGCTCATTTAGTAGCTACTCAGAACAATTAGCAGGTTTTTTCTCCAGCTAATCAAGGGTAAAATTTAGCTGCAGCTAGGATTCGAGACTTAACCCGAATGAATCCTTCTTTGTTTTCGAGATCCAAGTCTGAGAAGGATCTACAAAAATTTCTTGATATGGTTCTGAAATTGACAAATATTATGAGTGTCACATTGAGTGAGAGCACACATTTAGCTGTATATTTGTAGCAAGATGTAGTTCACACCTGGTATAAGTAGTGGAAGGAGGATAGGGGTGTTGAAGTAGGACCTGTAGAGTGGGAGAAGTTTGCCATGGCTTTTCTATACAGGTTCTTCCCATCAGAGTTAAAGAAAGCTAAAGTGTAGGATTTCATCAACTTAAAGTAGGGTAATATGAGTGTGAAGGAATACTACTTAAGTTCACTAAGTTGGCGAGATATGCTCCTTCGATTGTGGTTAATAATAGGTCTAGAATAAATAAGTTTATATCTAGTGTATCTGATAATATGATCAAGGAGTGTAGAACCATAATGTTGATTAAGGAGATGGATTTATCTAGAATTATGGTTCATGCTCAGCAGATTGAGAAAGAGAATCTTAAGGAGAAGGAGAGAGAGAATAAGAGGGCCAGAACAGGTAGTTTTAGTTTTTCACAGCCTAGGTCAGAGGGTATTAACCGTTCTCAGTTCCTTCAAAAGTCTTTATCCCCAACCCCATCTTTATCTAGTGCACTAGTGCCTAAGTTCTAAAAAGATAGTCGGGATAGAGCACCAGACTCCAAGACCCAGGGTAGTGTAAATAGTATTCATACTAATCGGCTTTATGGGAAGTATGGAAGGCATCAATAGGGTGTATGTAGAGATGACAGTGATTTTTCTTTCAGATGTGGCAAGCCAGGCCACAGGGTCAGACATTGCCCAAA
>NW_025828902.1:0-3231 GCF_002878395.1 Capsicum annuum | reverse complement strand
ATGTTTACAAGGAGTTGTTGTTGGAATTAAACTTTGCACTTTAGATTAATGATGTTTTCTTGTTAAATCCCTAGTTTATAGTTTAGTATTATAGCCATGCGGATGATTATATGTTTTAAACTATCCTCATGCTTTAAATCATAACCCTCAAGTGTTTGATGAAATACCTAAGTAATGATTTTTGGGTAATGCTTACCTATTGTGGTTTTAAATGATCTCATGTATTCTTATTGATATTGCTATAGAGTCCTGGGGGTTATGAATACCCAAGAACTTAGCTATTTATATAGTCAGTTACAATATTTTCAGAATAGTTTGTAGATAAACCATAAACAGTAACAATTCAGTCAATTATCATAACCAGTTAAGCTAAGATCAGTCCAGAAATCAGTGTCTTTTGGTTGGGAGTAGGATTTAACATCGAGCGAGTGCACGAAGGTGGCTTACCTGTCAGTTAGGAGAAGTCGTTAGTATCAGGGATGTATTCCAGAACTACGTAGCCAATTTGGGCTATGAAGAGCCACCCATCGATTTAGGCTTGATTACCTCCTAGAGGTCACCCGTCAGATTAGGCTTGACTCCGCCTAGGTATCACCCGTCAATTTAAGATTGACATTCTGGTTCTTCAGTAGTTTAGTGGATCCACACAACTATTGTTAGTATCCGTGGCATGGTAGTGACACCCTTTCCAACTTGGGTTAGAGGTTGGACCCCCAATTAGTTCAGAGTGGGGCTTGTCGGTTAGATGATACCTCCCACAGTCTCAGTCCAGTAATCAGTACAGAATTCTGCTCATGTTGCTTTACCATGGCATACAAATTATCAGTTACTCAGTTACCAAATTTCAATATTTCAGTTTCACAGATTATTTTAGAAAGATTACATGCTTGGTTTCGCACTTTCAGTAGTTTAGCTTTCATGCATGTTTACTCAGTTATCTTATGTTATTCAACCATTTATTACTTTGTGTTCATTTAACCCATGCATTTCAACCTAACCTTATCTCATATACCAGTACATTCAAAGTACTTATTGCATACTCATTTCTTGCACTATGATGTCTCATATAATAAGTTCGGACGCTCAGATTCCCGACCGAACTTAGACAGGATCAATTAGCTAGCATTAGCAGCAGTGATGGGTCCTCATACTTCGAGGACAAATTTATCTTATATTTAGTATGTCAGCAGTTTAGTTATTTAGTCAGTCGGAGTAAGTTGAGGGCTTATCCCATCAACTCTACAATTAGTCAGTTTTAGAGGCTTTCGAACATTCAAACAAATAGACAGTTGTTCAATTGTTTTTACTAGTATTTTAATACATTTTAGACGTTCAGAACTATGATTCAATATAGTTATCAATATTTAGTTTTCTAAAACCTTATGGCATCTTTAGATTATTTCTGCATATGTCTTTTATTTTCAGTATATTGTTCACTGCTCATAATAGGTACCAACTTATGGGTTAGCTTGTGGTCTTTCGATCCCGTAAGCACCGTGTAGCCATCAGGGTGTATTTTGGGTCATTACAAACTTGGTATCAAAGCCTAAGGTATTAAAGTGTCCTAGGGTGTCTGAAAGCCGCATTGAGTAATGTCTTGTGCATGGGTGTGAAGCACGCCACACTTATGGACAAGAGGCTACAAAATGTTTTACAAAAAGTTTCCCTTCTTTTAGTATTCATATCATGCGAGTGAGAATGAGCTCAACTTAAAATATCATTCTAATTCAATCTTCCTTCCATTTATAGAACATGCCTCCCAGAAAGAACAACGGAAGAAGAAATGGGAACCAACCCGCACCTCTACCCATTCAAGAAGATCCCTGAATAAGCATGTTTCTCATGTCGAGTTCAGAGAAGCATTCAATACTCTATCCCACTCTTTATCAACCTAGAACAATTAGCCAGCTACTATCCCATCCAACCCAGTGGCTAATATTACCACATCTAGGATTCGAGACTTCATCCGAATGAATTCCCCTTAGTTTTTGGGATCCAAGTTTGATGAAGATCCGCAAGAGTTCCTTGACATGGTTCTAAAAGTAAAAAATATTATGGGTGAGACTTCTAGTAAGAGTTCAGAGTTGGCTGCTTACAAGTTACAGGATGTGGCTCATACCTATTTTTAGCAGTGAAAGGAGGATAGGGGCATAGATATAGGGCCTATAGAGTGGGAAGAGTTTTCTACAACATTTTAAAACAGATTCTTTCCTTTGGAGTTAAGGGAAAATAAGGTGCTGGAGTTTATAAATATGAAGTAGGGTAGTATGAGCGTGAAGGAGTATTTGCTTAAGTTTACCCAGTTCATGAGGTATGCTCCCCATGTGGTGTCTGATTACCAGTCTAGAATGAGTAAGTTTGTGTCAGACATATCTTATGGCGTGGTAAATAAGTGTAGGACTGCTATGTTGATTAAAAGAGATGGACATATCTAGACTTATGGTCCATGTTTAACAGATTAAGGAGAAAAAGCTTAAGGAGAGGGAGAGAAAGAGAGAGAGTAAGAGAGCTAGAACGGGTAGCTTTAGTTTTGCTCAGCCAAAGTCATAAAGTGGTAACCGCTTTTAATTTTGATAGAAATTTTCAGACCGAGTTCTATCCTCAGCTAGTGCGCCAGTACCAAAGTTCAGGAATGACAATTAGGATAGGGTGCCAGGCTCTAAGCTTAAGGGTAGTATGATAGTGGCCATACCAACACTTTTTGCCAGAAATATCGAAAAAATCATCAGGGTATGTGCAGACCTAGCAGTGATGTATGCTTTGGATGTGGCAAGATAGGCCACATGTTCAGAGAATGTCGATTAGTTGCTCAAAAGGGGTGAGAGTTACAAAACTCAGTAGGGCGCCGCTTCCAATGCCACCAGTGGTGAACACCAAAACAAATTATATGCACTTTAGTGGAACGCCCCGATTCCCATGAACCGAAATTCCACACAGTGCTCGTGACCCTGAGGGACCACAGGCTAACCCTTTACTGATATCCGTATCTGTTCACTGCATAAAATAATATGATAAATGCAGAAACTGGCTAAATCTGGCCATAAGGTTCAAATATCTAAATATATAGTACTGAAAACTAAATATCAATACATCTGTCTGAAAAGCCTCTACACTGTCTGAACTGTGGAGTTGAAGGGACAATTCCCCAACTAACTCGTCTACTAAAATCACCAAAACACTGAAATAGAATATCCTCGGATGATGAGGACTCACTGCTGCACCCACTGCTAC
>NW_025828901.1:0-2864 GCF_002878395.1 Capsicum annuum | reverse complement strand
ATGCAAATGTCAAGACTGCAAGGCAAAACATGATGAAGTGATTAATGTTATTAATGCACTAACTGCTTCTATAAAGGAAATGACATCTAAGAGGAGTGTCATTCCATCAAAGAGGATTTCATATCTAGACACTCCACTAGAGATCAAGGCGGCTAAGAGGAGAAGGAAAGATACTTCTAAGGCATCATCAATCATCAAAAAAAGCAAGATTGCAACACCTCTATCTTTGTCTTGCACCGATGTTCAGTGTGCAAGGTCCATAGGAGAGAAGGTGAATGTACATCATCTGTTCCAAAAAATAAACAGGCACATATATGTTTCAACAGATAATACATCTGCTGAAAATTATCAAACAGATATATACATCTATTGCAACTATTATCTCATATGTTACATCAGATTCGTTATCTATTTCAATATATGAGTCTTATGTTGCAATAGATGGGTCATCTGTTCAAAATTATCATACTACTCTAATTTACCTGTTCGAATTTGTCCCAATAGATAATCCATCTGATGCAATATAAGACTCATCTGTTGTAACAGATGGAAAATCTGTTGTACATCTCTACTTAGCATTGACAATTCTGGCTTTCCAAGTGGATGTCACAGCTACTGCCAAAAAGCATAATATCACAGTTGATAATCCATTAACTGCTTCCAAAGATGAAGAAAAAGTGGAGCCTGTCAGTTTGGGAGAATGAAAGAATTACCCATTTGAAGGGTTCAACATCTCGGACGAGGCTTCAAAAAAACTAACACAGTTGATCAACGACTATTCAGAATGGATTGCCGATGGGCTGTTAAAGCATCATACCGGCAGGTACATAAATCAATTTTATAGATATTGGTTTATACAATTATTGTTGTAAGAACCTGACATTAACACATATAAATTATGTAGAAAACAAAATGACGAGTGCTACAAAGTGAATGAATTGAGTCTTAGTTTTGATATATTCTACTTTGTTGTTGCACATCCCGAAATGAAGAATTGGTTCTATTTGATGTCACAGCCCCAAACTTGCTGGAATGATGAGGTTTAAATGTCATACATATTACTATTAATTAATACTTTATTTAATTGCACCTACGTATTGATTTTTCATCAAGTAATCTGAAATGTTTGATAACATGTGCAGTACATCGATGTCATTTTTTACTACCTCCGAAAAAAGGCCAAGTTACAAGCACAAGAACAATACAGATACACAATAGGAAATTGTTTGTACAAAGTTTACATTAATAATGCCTATGATAGGTATTGTCAACAGCAGTCGGAAGTTTCCCGAAATGAGGAATGCTTAATCAACATCATCAAAGGTTTTAGCATTCTGGCTGGCTTACCTTGGCATTTGGTTGACGAAGTGTACATCCCAATCAATTGTGGTGATGAATTCCATTGGGTGTTGGCTGTCGTCGTTCTAAAAGAGAGGCGCATCCGAGTTTATGACTCGATGTCGCGAAGGAGACATTCCGGGTAGTCGTCTGAGATACTAAAGCTAGCCAAAATATTGCCTACTTACCTTGATATGAGTGGATTTTTGGATCAAAAGGTTCGTACTGATTGGTCGACGATTGAAGCATACCGAGATAAAATGGCTAATTCATTTGATGTACAATATGTTGATGGAATTTCTCAAAAAACCATTGGTAGCCTGTAAGTTTAAGTGTCATGATTTAGTTTTATTTCACAAATTTCACAACGCTTGCATGAACTTTAAGATATGGATTATATGTTTTTTTATAACACAGGGATTGTGGTCCTTGTGTTGCCGCCTATGCTAAGTATTTGAGCGATGGATTACAAGTACCAAATGATGGATTACATACCAAATGATGGACTTGATGCCGGATTACTTCACAAAAGATATGCTGCTCTTTTATGGAAATACGAAAAAGAGAAAGCTCAGAAGCCGTACGCAACCGACGTTAAAGATCCACGACGACCAAAGCCGAATTCCGTAGCACCGGATGAGGAACAACTTATCCATATTGATTAGATCTTTATAGCTTGAGTCCATCAATGTAATAATTTATCCTCTTTGGTTTAACTTGTTGATTTATTTATAGAGTGGTTCGTTTGTACCCATAATAATTTTTTTTACATTTCATTTATTTGTTGAGTTATTTCTTGTAATTTCCAAAGGCTTTGATTTATTTTATTTTGTCTATAAATACAATTAATCCTTAATTTTTGAACATTTAATTGCAATGGAATAGTAGATTCAAATATTACAACAGATAATACATCTGCTGTAATAGACGACATATCTTATCAGATAGATTTAGATATATTTTGCAACATGAGATGCAACATGTAGGTCATCTACGTGAAATTATATAACAGGTCTTCCTACTTTTTGGATTTGCTCTAACAGATTACCGATCAGTTGCAACAAATAGATTATATATTACAATAGTTCGTATATTTGTTGTGACAGATAGACTAGGAACATCTGCATAACGCAACAGATGACCAACCTATTCCAACAAATAATCAATCTTTCACAACAGGTACTATATCTGTTACGATAGATATAAAATCTGTTGCATTATAAAAATTAGACTTAGCCAGACATAAAAATTATTGTCACTACATGTAAAGTGAATTGGCTTGAAATGAAAATTTGTTATTGTGTTCGTCTCTGTCTTTGTACATGTTCTTTTTTATACACGGGCTCCAACCATTTAGTTAGTACCCTATATGCTCAGACCTATTGCATCTTTCCCACAACGATGTCGCACACACCAGTCATTTTATGCTGGTCAGTAAACATTCGATGTATGCAAGGGAGTACAGCCCGCACGCTGCACTGGTTGTATTTCTTGGGAGTTAGATGTTTTTATTCCGACCTTTAAAA
>NW_025828900.1:0-1506 GCF_002878395.1 Capsicum annuum | reverse complement strand
GATTTTACCTCTCCCAGCAAATATTCTGCATGCAAATGTCAAGACTGTAGAGCGAAACATGATGTAGTGATTAATGATATTAATGCATTAACTGCTTCTGTAAAGAAATTGATATCTAAGAGGGGTCTCATTCCATCAAATAGGATTTTATTTCCATCCACTCAATTAGAGATTAGGGCCAAGAGGAGAAGGAGAGTGATTTCCAGGGCATTATCAGGCATCCAAAAAAGCAAAATTGCAACTCCTCTGTCTGTGTGTTGCACTGAGCAATATATAATGTACAAAAGAGAGCAGCATGAGCTGAAAAAGGTAAATATATTATATGTCTTCCAACTGACAAAACAAACAGACGCATATCTGTTTCAATAGATGACACATCTGCTGAAAATTATCAAACAGATATATATATCTATTGCAACAGTTAACTAACCTGTTGCACTAGATACTTTATCTAGTGCAGTCTCGTCTATTTTAGCAAATCAAACAGATATTCATACCACTTTTATTTTTACTAACAGGCGACCTATCTGCTGTAACAGATGATTTATATGTTGCAACAGATGGTTCATCCATTGGAAATTATCACACAGGGTCTTACTCATGTAGAAATTTATCCCAATAGCTGATTAATTATTGCAACAGAAATATAATATGTTTGGGATAATTTAAAATGGAAGAAAGACCTGCTTGATTTGCTAGAAGAGATGAGTTATCCTTTTTTATTTTGTTGTATCTCGGTGATTAGCATTGACCAATTCTGGCTTTTCAGGTGGATGTAGAACAATCTACTACTGAACAGCATTGACAATATGCTACTCTTTTTATGGAAATACGGAGAACAGAAAGCGCAGAAATCGTACGCAAGCGATAATAAAGACCCACAATGAGCAAAGCGGATTCCATAGCACCAGATGAAGAACAACTTGTCCATACTGAGTAGATCTTTATAGCTTGAGTCTGTCAAAGAAATCCTTATCAGTATACTTAAATTATTGTTGATGTATTTGTTGAGATCTGCACCCATAATAATTTTTTTACATTTCATTTATTCGTTGACTTATTTCAGCTAATTTATAAAGGCTTCAATTTATTTTATTTTGTCTATGAATTTTATTTATTCCTTAGATTTGAACTTATTAATTGAAAAGGAATACTAGATTCAAATATTGCAACAGATAATGTATCTGTTGCAACAAACGACACATCTATTGGAAAAATCGAACAGATTTAGACATATGTTGCAACAGGTAGGTGATCAGTTGGAATTTATCAAAAAGGTCTTCCTACTGTTGCAACAGATGAACTTTAGATAAAAAAACATCGAGATAATTCAACAAATGACACATCTATTGGGAAAAACTGAATAGATTTAGACATATGTTGTAACAGATGAACTTTATCTGTTACAACAGATGACACATCTATTGGAATAATCGAATAGATTTATACATATGTTGCAACAGGTAGGTTATTTATTGGAATTTATCAAACAGGTCTTCCCACTGT
>NW_025828899.1:0-1637 GCF_002878395.1 Capsicum annuum | reverse complement strand
CTAATGCAACAGATATATAATCTGTTGCATTAGATAACCCATCTGTGACAATAGATATACCATTTGTTATAATAAATCTATGATCTGTTGCAACAGATAATATATCTATTACAACATATATCTTTTTAATAATCATCATATCTTTATATTTAATCCAAATTTGGTGACTCTTTTATTATATAAATTAAAAAAACAGATTCAAAAATAAAAAGGCACGACTGTTCACCTCCATTTATTAATACTGGTGACTTTTTGATTATTGTGGAAAGTTGTGACTTGATAAGTTCTTTTCAGTAATCATTTTTTTTGAGTTGTGGCAACAGATTATATATCTGTTGCATCAGATAACCCATCTGTGACAACAGATATACCATTTATTGCAACAAATCTATGATCTATTGCAGCAGATAATATATCTGTTGCAACATATATTTTTTTAATAATCATCGTATCTTTATCTTTAATCCAAATTTGATGACTTTTTTATTATTATATAAATTAAAAAAACAGATTCAAAAATAAAAAGGTGCAACTGTTCAGCTCCATTTACTAATATTGGTGGCTTTTTGATTACTGTGGAAAGTTGTGACTTGATAAGTTCTTTTTAGTGACCATTTTTTTAAGTTGTGGCAACAGATTATATATTTGTTGCATTAGATAATCCATCTGTGACAACAGATATACCATTTGTTGCAATAAATCTACGATTTGTTGCAACAGATAATATATCTATTGCAATATATATCATTTTAATAATCATCATATCTTTATCTTTAATCCAAATTTGGTGACTTTTTTATTATATAAATTAAAAAAACAGATTCAAAAACAGAAAGGCGCGATTGTTCACCTTCATTTATTACTAGTGACTTTTTGATTACTGTGGAAAGTTTTGACTTGATAAGTTCTTTTTAGTGACCATTTTTTTAAGTTGTGGCAACAGATTATATATCTGTTGCATTAGATAACCCATCTGTGACAACAAATATACCATTTGTTGCAATAAATCTATGATCTGTTGCAACAGATAATTTATCTATCGCAACATATATTTTTTTAATAATCATCATATCTTTATCTTTAATCCAAATTTGGTGACTTTTTTATTACATAAATTAAAAAACAGATTCAAAAATAAAAAGGCGCGATTGTTCACCTCCATTTATTAATACTGGTGATTTTTTGATTACTGTGGAAAGTTGTGACTTGATAAGTTCTTTTCAATGACTATTTTTTTGAGTTGTGGCAACAAATTATATATCTGTTGCATCAGATAACCCATCTGTGACAACAGATATACCATTTATTGCAACAAATCTACGAACATATATTTTTTTTAATAATTATCATAGCTTTATCTTTAATCCAACTTTGATGACTTTTTTATTATTATATAAATTAAAAAAGCAGATTCAAAAATAAAAAGGTACAACTGTTCACCTCCATTTATTAATACTAGTAGCTTTTTGATTACTGTGGAAATTGTGACTTGATAAGTTCTTTTCAGTAACCATTTTTTTGAGTTACAACAGATAGACCATTTATTGCAATAAATCTACAATCTATTACTTCAGATAATATAGCTGTTGCACATATAAGCTATCTTTTTTAATAATCAACATGTCTTTAATTCAAAT
>NW_025828898.1:0-1791 GCF_002878395.1 Capsicum annuum | reverse complement strand
CTAGAAGTCGCACTTTCTAGTTGAGTCCTCCCACTTTACCCCTAGGAGATGCACCTCCTTATCTGAGTAATCTAGATTTCATTTATTAGGTGATGCACTTCCTAAATTGAAACTTCACTCCTAGAAGTCGCATGTTCTAATCGAGTCATTCCACTTGCCCCTTAGGAGACACACTTCCTGGTTTTGGGCAATTCAAGAAACATTTATAAGGAGACGCACTTCCTTGTTTGGGTAATTCAAGCAACATTTGTGAGGAGACGCATTTCCTTGTCTGGATAATTCAAGCAATATTTGTAAGGAGAGACACTTTTTTGTTTGGGTAATTCAAGCAACATTTTTAAGGAGACGCACTTCCTTGTTTGGGTAATTCAAGCAATATTTATAAGGAGACACACTTCCTTGTTTGAATAATTCAAGCTACGTTTGCAAGAAGACGCACTTTCTTATTTCAGTAATTCAAGTGGCATTTGTAAGGAGATACACTTTCTTATTTGAGTAATTCAACCAGCATTTGTAAAGAGATGCACTTCCTTGTTTGGGTAATTCAAGCGACATTTGTGAGGATACGCACTTTCTTGTCTGGATAATTCAAGCAACATTTATAAGGAGACGCACTTCCTTGTTTGGATAATTCAAGCAACATTTGTAAGAAGACGCACTCCCTTATTTTGATAATTTAAGCAACATTGGATCCAGCCCAAAGCACAAGGCAAATAAATGGAAAGTCAAATAACAAGGTGAAGAAATTAAAAGTCAGGCAACAAATTGAAGAAATTATAAGTCAGGAGCCCGCCTAAAGAATAGGGTGATGAAAATCAAGTCAAAAGTCCAAAAAAGCTGCATAGATAGGGTTTTTGTAATTTTATTTATGCTTTAACTTGTAATTTTTATTTTTGATGTAATGATAGAGCCATGGATCGAAACCTCGATGGAATCTCACTCGACTCTCCAACTCGGTATTGTCTCTCTCCTTTGAATCCTTTGAGATACCTGTGACTTGATTCTTTCATAACTTGGGTAGCTAGGATGTCCTGGTGTAGACTCGGTTTCCATCCTCCCTTTTGTTTTATTCTCTTTGAATAATGATCAGGAAAAAATTCTATCTCATTGTCTATTTCTTTGTCTGAAAAAACACTTCGTGTTTACATTCAAAAGAGACATGCTGTAGACACCTAATTTTGTCCTCCAAAATTTGAATCTTACTCATTTTTTAGACCCCCTTACCATGCACCTTCATCCATGTGATTATACCCCTACAAAAATATAAAAATAACAAGATTTCAATAAATCTCTAATATTCTCTTATCCTAACAAACCTTATCCCATCCTAACCACTCCTACCCTACCTCAAACCCCACTATCCCTACCCCTACCCCTACCCTTCACGTGATTTCTTTTTCATTGTTTTCCCATTAACGGATTGAGGATAATATATACACACAGAGTTCACTAAAAATGGGGGCACACACAAAATTTATACATAGGGGGACCACACAATTCACTAACGAAATTCATCATCAACAATACACACACTACATAAAATTTATCTCTTTCTCCAGGATAAATACATGACACACACTCTCACAGAATCCTCCATCGTCACTCATCATAATCGAAGAACATACATCACCATACATGCAGTGAAGTTGAGAGAAATTGAGAGAAGTTTGAGAGGAGAGAGAGGTCAGTGATTAAGAGAAATGGCACAGAGAGCTCTGTTCCGGTGACCAGATCTCGCTTGAGCTCCGGCTAGGCAACCACAACCGTCTCTTTGACTGCTCCGGTCAAACC
>NW_025828897.1:0-1210 GCF_002878395.1 Capsicum annuum | reverse complement strand
TTAAGTAGTGATACATATAGCATATGTATCACTAGTAAATATGAATTTGGGATTTTATGTAATTTTTTAAAATATTAAGGGATATCGTGTAATATGGTGTCTTAAATATGGGATTTGTGTAATTTTTTCTTTTAAGTGATACGAACAGTCGTGGCTTTTTGTTTGACTAAGTCCAGTCCCTTCCAATTCTCAATCTTTTTATAAATAGGTCCCTCCGCCCCCCTCACTCACTCTCACTCACTTTCGTTCATTCTACTATACTTACAATACTAATATGTCAGATCCATATTCGTACAAGAAGGTTCATATCGAGTTTTTACAGGAATTTCAAATGCAGTTTGATGAATCCAGAGGGATTTGGCCGACTTTCGAGCAATGCTGAGGAGGGCCCTGCTGCTGCCGGATGAAAATTGTCAGGTTGACAATAATAATAGTAATAATAATAATTAGGTTATGTTTTTTCTTTCTTTTAGCGTATGTATTTCCCCTTTTTATATCCGATCTACCTATAAGGGATTCAAAAAAATCCATGTATATGTTTGGTTTGGTTTGGTCGATTTTGAATTTTTAATTCTTATTCAATATTTAATTATCATTCTATTTATTCCCTATTCAAAACATATCGCTGGTTGGAGTTAGGGATGCGGTCATGATTAGAAATTCTCCAAAAAATGGTTCGTTAATAAATAATAAGGAACTAAATGATATTATAATCGTAAAAGAAAGATTATTTAATTTTAAAAAGTCACAACATTGGATTAATTTAATTAAGATATAGATATGATGATATGATTTTTAAGAAAAAAGTTAATGAATAGTCGTGACTGTGACTTTTGTCTAAACACATTCAACAAACAAACAAAAATAAAAAACGATTCTGATGCATCAAATTCCTCATCTATTGCAACTTATGAATCAGTTAGAAGAAATCAAAAAAGCTCCTTAAACAGATGGTCGATTTATAACAACAGATAGTATATATGTTGAAACAGATGGGTTATCCTATGCAACAGATGTACAATCTGTTGCCATAACTCAATTAATAAAAATGGCTATTAAAGAAACGAAAAGATTAAGTCACCACCAGCTTGATTTAATTAAGTCATTTCTTTTCACAGAAAAGAATAAGGAAATAAATGATAAACACAATTTAAACTGTAAAGAACTCACCAGAAATATTCCTGTTTTTAAATCTTCTTTATTAATTTAT
>NW_025828896.1:0-1287 GCF_002878395.1 Capsicum annuum | reverse complement strand
TTTTGGGTTGTACTTATTTTTGTAATTATATTTTGGCTTTCTTATTATTGATTACTAGGTATTATGTTTTTGTCATCTTTTTTATCAAGAGTATTTATTTCTTCTATATTTTTTTTATTAACTACTTCTTCTTTTTCCTTAATTTCTAGATCTTCTATTCTTTCTAAAATTTCTGTATATGTTTCACTATCTTATGAAGCATAATCATTTATTTTTTCAGTATCTATTGTATTTGTTTCTAATTTATTGGTCTTTAATTCTTCATTTTTTGTTTGTAATTTTTCTTTAAATTGGTTTATTTCATCTAGTAGTTTCTATTCTTTATCCTTTTCGTCTTTTTTTCTTTGTCTTTTTTCATATAGATCTTTTAATATTTGTAATTCTTTTTCTAACTCAGTAATCCTATTATTTTTTATTTCTTCTATTTTTCGTATTTAATCTATAGTTTGTTGTTTTGTTTTTCCTATTTCTTTTTTCCTGTCTATTTCTTCATTTTCTTTTGCTATTCTTACCATAGCTGTTAGTTTATCTTCTAATTTTAATTCTTCTTTTTCTAACATTAAATATAAATATTCACCTATTTTCTTATATCTTCTTCCTAAATTGGAAAATACTATTCTTATTTTTAACCCTTCGTGATTTTCATATGTTTTTTCATCTTTCCAAAGAAGGAGGATCACCTTATTATGTTTTCTAGTTGAGTGGCCAAGACTCAGATGGACTTTTTGCTTCTTAGAAAAGGGGATAGAGCGCTATGTAAAAACTGTAAAGTCATACCTAGCGAGAATCTCTCGACTCAACATAGGTGTAACACCTCGATTTTCTGAACTAAAATATTACATAGTGCTTATGACCCCGAAGGACCACAAGCTAACCCATGACTAATATCTGTACCTGTACATTGCAATATATGACGTAATAATGTAGAAAAACATGAACAATAGGCCATAAGGTTCAACTGAAGAAAATATCTGACAAGACAATATCTGAAAATGGTATAACAATACCAAAACAAATCTGAAATAACTGTCTAACATGCTATAGTCTGGAAAGTCTCTAAACTGTCTGAATAAGGAGTTGATGTGACATATTCCCAACTAACTCCATCTAGCAACTGAACTAAAATAGTAAATAAAGCAATAATCATATCGTCCTCGAATGAGAAGGACTCACTGCAAACTCTGAACACTGGAATGCTACTGCTGATCTAGAGCTCGTGCCTCTGAACCTATGGTGTAATATAAGAGAAAGCACCATAGCGTAAATGTGTTAGTACGTCTGAATGTA
>NW_025828895.1:841-1857 GCF_002878395.1 Capsicum annuum | reverse complement strand
TCTCTTAGGGATTTTTGCTGTTAATTGTTTTTGTTTCTGCTGCTTTATTCATCATCTTCTGCTTTATCTTCTTATTGTCGACCATTTTTTGTTGTTGTTGGTACAACGTTACTGCTGCGATCTGACCAATTTCTTAGGTCAAATTTTATTTACTACATCACTTTCCACTTTGGCATTACTTCATAGGTTACTTTGGAAAGTAAAATTATAATTTTTATTCATATTTGTCATCTGGTTACACTTCTGTTTTTCCAACAATGGATAGAACTCCGATGATGAATCCAACACACGTGCCCACAATTTAAACAGATCAATCATTTGGTGCATCAGACTATTTATCTGTTGCATCAGAATGTTTATCTGTTGCACCAGACTAATTATCTGTTGCAATGAATGATTAATCTGTTTAAAACAACACAAATCAACCCCTGCGACAAACTCAACAGATAAATCTTGCTATTGCTACTGGATTCTTAATTATTCCTTTTTACGTCAAATCGTCGAAATGTTTGTTGAGAAGATAATAGACAGAATGAAAATTAAATATGGATTAAGACATCAAAGATCAAACATCATTTATTTATTAAACAAATAAAAATACATATAATAGACTAAAAGAAAAATAATAGTCTAATTATTATTATTATTATCAGCATCATCATCGCCAGCCGGCCAATCTTCAATCGGAAGTAGCAAGGCCCTCCTCAGCCTGCGTATCTCGCAGAGCATTCTTGATCTAACTCCTCCCAATTCCCATTACAGATCACGAAGTTGATTCCGAAGTTCATTCATGGCGTCTTGCAAAAAAGCAACGTCCCACACTGGGTCAGCCATAATCTTATCTTCTAGAGTGTAATATGAAAGACGAGATGCAATAAATAAATAGAGTGTGTATTTGAATGAACGATTGAGTAAGGACGGACATATTTATAGAGGATTGAATTTGAATGAGAGGCAAAAAGGTGTGACTATTCACCTCCATACATTAATTAAATTTTTGATTAAATTAAGAAAAT
>NW_025828895.1:0-741 GCF_002878395.1 Capsicum annuum | reverse complement strand
CGCGACTATTCACCTCCATACATTAATTAAATTTTTGATTAAATTAATAAAATAAATATTGTGATATAAGTCATGACTTTTCAGATTATTATTATTAATTAGTCTTTTGAAGAACCATTTTTATTGAGTTGTGGCAACATATTCTATATCTGTTGCATCAGATAACACATTTGTGACAACAAATGTATTATCTGTTGCAACAAATATAAAATATGTTGCATCAGATAACATATCTGTTGCAATATATAATCTAACTGTTCACCTCCATTTATTAATTACATTTTTTATTAATATGAAAAGTAATGAATTAATTAAATTAAGAAATATTGTAGTCATGACTTTTCAGATTATTATTATTAATTATTTCTTTCCAAGAACTGCTTTTATTGAGTTGTGACTCGATATAGGTTGCACCAGATAAATCATCTGTGACGACAAATATATCATCTGTTGCAACTATAGTGAACTTGTTGCATTAGATAATTTAATTGTTGCAACATATAATCTACTTTTTTTTTAAAAATAACTATATCATCATATCATTAATCCAAATTTGCTTACTTTTTTATTTTATAAATAAAAAAAATACCTTTTAAAATTCCTTAATAAAATAATAATCATTTTATTATATAATAAATAATTTAAAAAATAAATTCAAAAACAAAAATGGTGAAAAGTCACGATCAATTATTATAATTGTTGTTATAAATTGTGTTTATTATATATTTCCTTATTATTTAT
>NW_025828894.1:0-3051 GCF_002878395.1 Capsicum annuum | reverse complement strand
TGGAGGAGTCAGTTTGACAACATGTTTTAGTACTCTTTTTGGAGCCTGTTCAGGATGATTCTGTGTTAAATGATGCAGGTGAAAAGGCCGCATCAGCTCCTCCAAATATCCTAGATGAGGAATTTTGATAATTTACTATGAAAAATTTATTTTGTTAGCATCTGAACTCTGAAAACAATTTTTTTTGTTTGTCATCTAATTGCATTACTCTCTTAAGTGAAGCTATAAGTAGACGTAGCATATGCATTATTGTGTTGAACATCCTGAGGAAATCATCAAACTCATCAAGGTGAAAGTCAATATTTCAAAAGTTAAGGCTGTTATTGATGTAAAACATCAAGACTGTAAAATATCTCTAATAATTATATACATTTATATGTGGTAGATGGTTTAATAGTTTACATGAAAGCTTGACATAGTCTTCTTTTTTTGTGTAATAACGACATAATATAATTCAAGAAAAAATAATGCATGATGGCGCATAAGATTTATTTGGATGTTGGAAAGATTCCTTACAGTTAAGAGACATCAAGAAAAATAGTTATAATACGACTATTATAAGTAAGGTCGATATTGATATTAAAATATCACGTATTGATTTGTTAATGATGGTTGATTGCGATGATCGATCGTAAATGATATATAGTGATGGTGACGACTCGATTTGCTGATTGACATAGTGATGGTTGAGTATGGTTCTTATTAATAGTAGGATTTGTTAGTCATAAATGGTGATCAGCTAATATTGTAATTGTTGCTGGAAAAGAGCCGAGCCGGCTCAGAGCTCGGCTCGACACAGCTTGTTTCTCCATAATGGGAATTAATTTAGATTGAGATTATCAGTATATATTCAGATTATCATTATGTCATGAGTTGCAACTATGTATGAGCATAACTCTTTCCCATAGTTGGGAATATACTCTATATTGCCCTATTCATTTTTTAAGTAATACTAATGGAGCTCCTGCCAGCTTGCATGCACCCCAAATAATTCACTGGGCAACCTGTCCATCCCACAAAGGGAATTTCTTAAGCTCATACGCAAAAGTCTAACTTGGCCATACCATATATTGTCAAGTAGGGGGTGGGCGTTTGGTTTGGTATTTTTAAAGTTCGGGTTCGATAATTCGATAATCGATATTTGAGAGTAGATACCACATACCATACTTAAAAACATCAATTCGATAATTCAGTAATCGGTAAATTAAATTTTGATTCAATACGATATTTGGTTAGGCATATCGTATTATATATATATAAAATTTGGTATTCGATAAATATTGAATAGCAAACGGTATATAATATTTTGTACCAAACCCTATCTTGAATACCGAAATGTTGAAATTTTACTCCCAAATACCAACTGAATTACCGAATATCAATTATCAAATTTTTCAATTCGGTTTGATAATTCAGTTCTCGGTGTTTTACACCCAGCCCTATTGACAAGGTATGCTGCTTACCAAGGCTAGCCAGATGGGTGTACCTGGTTTTGCAGCTTGGATTCAAACATAGAATCTCCAAGTTGTTACTCCTATGTCTTAACCACTACGCCATCCCCCTGGGGAACCAACATTATGTTATAAACTAAAATATATCGAATATGTTTCCTTACTAATCAATAGGAAAAAGACCAGTGGAGTTCATAAAAGAAAGGCCCACCATAAAAGAAAAGATTACTCAGTGAGCTGACTACTAGCAAAGATGAGCCATCCAAAAAGCTACCATGCAAGGACAGTTATGAGCTGAAATTTGAACTCTTTTGGAGTTTAATTTACCTCGTGTTAACTTATGTTAGTAATTAAGATGCATGATGAAGGCTACTTACTTCCAGGAAGGATCTAGAGCAGGATCATAAGGGTGTGTCATGGGTATCATTCGACTCACATTCACAGCATTGTGACTCCTATGCTCCAGAATGATAGAATAGAACCATCAGGACCTAAAAAGAAGGCTACATCAATTGGATTGAAGTACAGTAAGTAAATAAATTTTTCTATGAAAGCTTTTCAGATATTGATGGTGTAACGGAAAACATTTTGAAAGATAATAGAAACTCTCGACATATCATTGTTATATTTCTTAAAAAGAAATTAATTAGAGCATGATAGAAGATGAAATTTCAGATGAACAAAGATGTAAGAAGAGGACAGATCAAAACAAGTAATGAATCTTAG
This sequence comes from Capsicum annuum, assembly GCF_002878395.1. NCBI lineage: Eukaryota > Viridiplantae > Streptophyta > Magnoliopsida > Solanales > Solanaceae > Capsicum > Capsicum annuum. Next base: position 874 of record NW_025828894.1, on the reverse strand, counting down.
GAGATGTTGGCGAACACTTACATTTGGATGATTGATGGACACAACTCTTGAGGAGCTAGTAGTTTTCTTCCACCTGGTGCCTGATGATAGACCAAGAGATTATTCAATAGGTCGGTATCTTGTTTTCCCGGTGTGTGCCTCCTTTTCCCAGCTAATAGAATGGCCACCAAGAAACTTAGCACATTACTTTGGTGGAATGAAACTCTGAAAAACCTTTACAGGAGCATGTAATTTGGATCCAGAACACTCATTTTCTAGTCCACGTGATGAAGACTTTACTTGCTTGCCCTTATCCCATCCTTGACGGCAACAATCCTCTTGAGCATCTTCGCAATAACCCTGTGTGCGATATCTAAAAGGAAGAGAAAAGAAAGAATTATTAAAAACAGGAAGAGGACTACATATTCATAAAAGATACACACAGTATATAAGAGAATTAAATGCTACAACATGCTAATGAAAGAATCAATGTATCCTTTAGGTGGAACCCAATATCCAATACCATTTAGGATCCGCTTTGAACAATGACAGAAAGATTAGACAGCTCGAAGAGGTCCTAATTCTCCCCTAAGTGATCTATATCACTTCCATTTAGGCTTCTAGTTTTGTTTCATTTTTCATCTCTATTTAAGATTTTAAAATAAGGGTGTTAAATGAGTTGACAGATTTTGGCATAATTTGCTCCACGGATGAGCAGGCAAATTTGATTCTAATCTGCTCGACAATTGAGTAGGCAGATTTGATTCTAATCAGCTTCATAATTGAGTAGGCAGATATGATTGCAATCTGTTGTAAATATGTGATATCATATTTTGCTATTTTAGGAGAATAGATTAGAGGAAATCCTTAATTCATGTATCTCCTAGGCTAAGTT
>NW_025828893.1:0-1989 GCF_002878395.1 Capsicum annuum | reverse complement strand
AATCAATTCACTATTCACCATAGACACAAGGAAACACACACACACACACTGGGAGATCCTATAACCAACCTAAACCATGTGAGCTACATGGAGTCCAACGTACAACCCACATTAGGGAGAGCCATCCTATCCTTTCCATCAGAGTAGGACTATCGATATCAAATCCACACAAACTAGTGATCACTATATAAATCAGCCTCAGGCTCACTCCTATGGGGGCACGTAGTTATAGGGAAGTAAGGTCTTTTTATAGCTCCCACTCGGTGCTAAAGATTTCTCCCAGACTTAGCTCAGATCATTTCAAAGACAATCCACAACAAAACAATTTCAGTAATATGTAAATATACATCGGGAGCCATCATGCTTCCCATCTATCAAAATCGACCACGTTGTGGATTTATTTCACACTCGAGTTCAAAACAAATCCATTAAGACCAAAAGGTGAAATCATTCAAAATATCTCAAATATTCAACATCAACGTGCTTATAACACACACTTTCTCAAAAAAAAAAACAATTTCCAATGGGGATTCATGACCCAAATATCAAAACCATGATAAATATCATTCAAGATTCATGCTTTGTATCTTCACACTTGTAAATTAATTTTTCAAAATCATAAACATCAAGATTTCATAATAATCATCAGAAAGATTTCATAATAATCATCATAAAAATCATGCCTTTGTAAAGAAAATTACTTTTGGGCATAAGAATGAAAGAGAGTTCTTGTTGAAAAACCCTACATACCTTGAATGATGAACTTTAGATCGATACTTGTTTTTGATATTTTAATAGTGCCTTTGTATGATGGTTCTTGGAGTTCTTGAACTGGGAACTTGAAATCTTGAATAAATTTGCAGAATTAATGGTGAACTTTGGATGTTCTTGAAGTTGGATGTAGGAGCTTAGGGTTTTCTTTTTGAGGGAATTTGATGAAATATAACATATAATGCTTTTAATAGGCTTTAATATAGGGTTTGGACGATTTTTGGGTGAGGGGGAATGACCAAAATGCCCCTAAAAATAAAATAATTCTCGTATTTGTCCTTTGGTGGACTATTTTGATAGTCTGAAGTAGATCAACTATAACGTTTTACTCTGACATCCATGTTGGATGAAATCAACTTCATTAGAAAAAGGACTCTCATATCTTTCCATTGATATATAGTATCTCACCCAGATCATTGAGTACAAGGAGTTATGATTGTTTGAAGCTGACCAAAAAATTCACTTTTGATAGGCTCAAGTAGATCGACCATAACATTTTGCTCTGCTAGACAAATTGGATGAAACCAATTTCATTGGAAAGAAGACTCGCAGTGATTTCCGTTGATATTTAGTAAATCACCTATATCGTTATGTACAAGGATTTATGATCATTTAAAGTTGGAGTAAAAATACCCCAGGCCTCATTACTTTTTCCTGCACGTTTTATTGTTCATTACTATTCACGGTTCAATCAGAATGTTCATAACTCGTCGCTTGGGTGTCCGTTTTGGATGATCCACATGTCGTTGGAAAGCTTATTCGATAATATATGCAATGGTGGGTCATAATCTAAGACATTCCACACAAAAAATTTAGAATTCATTCTAGAAAATAGAACCCAACACATTTACGCACAAAATTTCAACGAAAAATTTCTTGGGGTATTACATCAGTCCCCCCTTTAGAAACATTCGTCCTCGAATGATGCTAGACATGCCAAGATTAGATAGGGTACAGAGCATAAAGCTAAAACCATATGTTAGACTTATCACCACATTGTTTCTCACTCCGAATGCAACATAGAATGCTTAAATTAAAGAAACTACAGCTGAACACATAATTAATGACATCCGAATTGCTGCAACTTTTATCAAAAGTGCATGATTTAGGAAAGAACGCTACCTTCGGCTTGATCAGAGTTTACAAAAAATAGGTGCGGGTACTTGGATCGCATATCCGCCTCAGCTTCCCAAGTTGCACACTCAACAGATTGGTTTC
>NW_025828892.1:0-2670 GCF_002878395.1 Capsicum annuum | reverse complement strand
ACACAAAAAAAAATGACAATCATTTTTAGGATTAGTAAATCAAGTAAGAGAATACACACCAAAATTAACAGAAAATTTAAAACCATTACAGAAAAATTGAAAAAGGATGTAGAATATAATTATAGTGAAGAAGATAAAAAAACAAGTGCAAAAAATAAAGATACTTAGTAAAAACCTGCCAAAATTATAATTTTCATATGAAAATAAAAATTTACATACATAGTAGAAGCAGATGTGAGTGAGCACAACTACGGAGGAGTACTCAAATACAGGTATGAAAATAAAAAATTAGAACATTATTGTAGATATTACTCAGGAACGTTTAACAAAACAGAAATAAAATGAGAAATAAATAAAAAAGAATTATGTTCATTATATAAGTGTTTATTAACATTTGAACCATATATTGTTTATAACAAATTTATTGTACGAACAAATAATACACAGGTACGATGGTGGCTAACTAAGAAAATACAAAATTCAGTAACAACAAAAGAAAAATGGAGATTGGTATTAAATATATTGAATTTTACATTTACAGTTAAAATAATCAGTACTAACACGAATGTTATTGCAAATTATATATCAAGACAAAGCTACACAGACTGATATAACAGCAAATGATACATTAGAAGATATACTCAAAGCCCTAACTAAGCTTTCACTAAAAGTGCACAGCATGGGCAATGAGGTAGAAAAGCTAAAGACAAATGAAGGTAAACTAAAGTCTAAAGCTACAAGTTAGCCGCAAAACTATACAAACGCAGGTTTATTTCGATCGAAAGATATCAAAATTCAAGAGCTAAAAGGAGACGTTGGTACACTCCAGAAAACCCAAAATGTTTATCAATCTATGTCTGCAGGTACAAGCAAAGGAGTTAATAGACAAGGATTAAATCTGAATAAGATATTTTTAAAACTATTTATACCAAAAATACCAAAAGACCCTCTATTTATACCCCCACAAACTACCACATATCTAGAAAGTTTGAACCAAGACAAAAAAGCATATAACCATATAACTAGATTATACATAGAAAACATCCACAAAATACAAACTTACTTGAATCTTAAACCCAGAGCTACAAATATCCAAGAACCAAACATAGACTATATAACCCAAAAACTACAAGGATATAACAAGTTAATTGCACTACAAAAAACCAATCCAAACCTAGTTAGAACTTGTTTCAGTTATGGACTATTGAATACCGTATATACTCAAGACGGAAACGAACTAACAACTATACCAGAAATATACAAAGCATTCACTAGTTACAAAAAAATAACCAAAGAAAACCTATTTTTTATAAAGTTTTATACCACACCAGTTGAGATATTATATGATGAAAAAAACTAGTTATACAAGTTGTGAAAATTGAATTAACCATAGATATGATTATACCAGAAGACATTGGACAACAACTAGAGATACCAAAATTTGAGATACCTAATTTTTACGCAAATAAACGAATCATTGGAATATCTACAATTATCCAAGAGCTAGCAAATAACTATCTTAATGGCAACCCGATTTTGAGTTACTATTTGTGAGACCAACTAATGATCTATTTAAATTTAAGGAAGCTACGGCAGTCAGATATGGAAGAAGTCCAAAGAGGTATCTTAACATTACTCAATCTAAAAAAACAACCAACCACAAGAGCAATTAAGAAGGAATTTATTTCAGAAGAGTTACTGATCAGATATTGTAAATTAATAGGACATAAATATCCAGACCACTTATGCTCAAAATGCAATGGAGAAAATAATGTGATCGCAGAAGTTCAACTAGAATAAAAGAAGATAAGGACGCCAGCTGGAAGATAGACAAAAAATAGGAAACAACAGAGCAATGAAAAGATAAACAAGGAGACAAGATATTAAAGGCTACGAAAGTGACATGTGAATAGCCTTTTTGACTAAAAATGTAAATTATTGTATAAGCCTTTATTAGTTTTGACTTTTTTGCCAGTGCCATTATCAGTTTTGTCTTTTTGACAAATGTAGAATAGGAATAAACTTTAGGATTTTCATTACTTTTGTAAGAAGTAGACAGGTGTAAAGTTAGAACTAGTATCTTTTAGAGATTATAAATAGAAGAGCAGATCTAAGGTAAGACTTTCTACATGAAAAGTAAGCCTCTTTGTACAGAACCAAAAATCTCTCAAAATATTTAATAAGATATTCAGTTTTATACTCAACTATAGGAAATCAAAGCTCAGAATCATCAAACCTACAAGAACAGGTATTTTCATTTATAATTATGAATAGCTAAATTCATAAATTCTTGACAATCATGATATAACAAAATAAGTTCATGTTAGTTACTATATAGTAGAATTATTCGAAGGATAATATGTTCTGAAGTTTATTAGCAAAGAGGAAAAGGAGAAAAATTCCCAAAACAATGCCATCCTAAAGGTGAAACCAGTAAGTCAAAGAAGCCGTGATAGGGTAGTAACCAGAGTTAAGACGCTATTTAGGGAAGAAGTATCCAAACGTATCATGCTAATAGTGATAGAGGAGCATAATTATCTATGGATAATCTAGTACATAGTGATATAAGATGACCATATTTTGTTATGTATATGATTGAAGGAAATATTTTGAAATAAGCATCATATGAAATAAAATGACTAACTACTTATTTGAAGAAATAATAGATAG
>NW_025828891.1:0-1290 GCF_002878395.1 Capsicum annuum | reverse complement strand
AATAGATAAAATCGTTGCGAATTTATAAATGGCGAATCAGTGCTTTTTAATGTTAGATAAATTTTAAACATGTTTTAAAATGTTCGTTTCAAATTAAGAATGCGGTGTACGCATCTTTTTGAGACATTTAAAAATTCAAGGATGCAATAATGCACCTTGGCAAATATTTTTTAAAAATTAATTTTCAACTATTTAATACAAGAGTTATAGACAAATTTTAGATATTAAAACTTAGTGAATTTAGGCCTTAACATAATTTATCAAAATAGTTTAAGAAAAGAAAGTCAATTAAAGCGATTGTGCTAGAATCACAGGACTCGAGGGGTGTCTCACACCTTCCCCTCGGTCAACAGAATTCCTTACCCGTTCTTCTATTTTTGCAGACCAACAAAGAGTCATTTCTTTTTTATTAGGGATTCAAAAAGTTGACTTGGAGCACCATAGCTCAATTCCAAGTAGCAACTCTGTAAATAAATTAATCCCTATTCAATACCATCACTTTAATTGAAAAAACCCTTCGACTCAATTCCCTCGAGCGAAAAAGGGGTGTGACATCTCTGGCGACTCCACTGGGGCATTATAAGAATTCGAGTTTTTTATATTGACTTATACTTGCTTTAATTATTGTTGATATTGTGTTTGTTGGCCTTATGTGCTATTTGTCGCTTATTTACCACTTTGATATTGATTGAACTGTATTATAAATTATCTTCTCTTACGCACCCCTTCTGAGTTTCTGAAATAGGATAGAAGGAATGCAGCGCATGCATCCTACTTTCTTTTAGAGATAGCTGGAGTGTCAAGGTACCTGATAAAGGATTATAGTCACACATGTTAGGCGGGGTTTGGATCGGCAACGAAGGCGGTATTACCCTGCTACCGACCAAGTTTTCCCTCTCCGGCTCCAGTATTCTCTCGGGTAAGCTAGTCTAGACGCATATCCCTATTAGGCTTAAATTTAGAAGAACTGAAAACTCAGAATTTGGTTATCCCTATTAGGTACCGCTTTATTCGCATCATATGCATTTGATTTAGCGGGACTCGGCACAGGGGCCGGATCTGTCTAGGACAGGTGACCTACTTTATAAAGACCAACATGTGCATCCTACGTGCTATTTATATTTATTCGGAATGCTATTTTTTTTTGACCGGCTTTAGGCAACTTTAAAATACAAGAGATTAAATTATCCCTACATTTAGTGAATAATTTAAAAAAATAAGAAAAAATTATTTTTTAAAAAAAGAAAGGAAAATTTTTAGTAACATAGTTTTACGATCTTTATGAACTAC
>NW_025828890.1:0-1305 GCF_002878395.1 Capsicum annuum | reverse complement strand
ATGGGATTTTACTTTATGTTCAGGACCCTCCTGAAAAATGGGATTTTACTTTTGTTCAAGACCCTCCTGAAAAATGGGATTTTACTTGCTGTTCAGGACCCTCCTGAAAAATGGAATTTTACTTTATGTTCAAGACCCTCCTGAAAACGGAAATTTACTTTCAATTTAGGACCCTCCTAAAAAATGGAATTTTACTTTCTGTTCAGGACCCTCCTGGAAAATGGGACAACGCTTTGAAAAATGAAATACTACTTTATTATAATTCTTGTTTGGGATAATTTTCGTTCTAGTTTTGATTTTTGGGTTTCAGAAGCCCGCCTGAAGAACAGGGTGATGAAATAGCAAGTCAGAGGCCCGCCTGGAGAACAGAGTGAAGAAATGAAAAGTCAAGCAACAAAGTGATGAAATAGCAAGTCAGGAGCTCGCCTGGAGAATAGGGTGAAGAAATGAAAAGTCAAGCAACAAAGTGATGAAATAGCAAGTCAGGAGCCCGCCTGAAGAATATGGTGATAAAAGTCGAGTTAAGAGCCAACAGAAGCTGTATAGATAGGATTTTCTAATTTCATTCATATTTTAACTTGTAATTTTTTTTTTTTTTGATGTAATGACAGAGCTGCGGACCGGAACCTCGATGGAACCTCACTCGACTCTCCAACTCGGTATAGTCCACCTCCTTCCAATCCTTTGAGATACTTGTCACTTGATCCCCTCATAACTTGGGTAGGTAGGATGTCCTAAGTCAAGACGTGATTTTCCTCCTTCCTCTTGCTCCGTGCTTTTAAATATAGGTCAGGACAAAATTCCGCTTCGTTGTCTACTGCTTTGTATGAAAACACCATGTGTTTACATCCAAAGGGGGCATGATGTAGACACGTGATTTCGTCCTCTTAAAGTTCAATTTTATTCATTTTTACCCATTTTATGTTATCCTACAGTGTACCCTCACCCGTGTGATAATCCCTCTACAAAATGACAAAAATAATGATCCTCTAACTAATTTTGTCTTATCCTAGCAACCTACCCAAACAAAAATAGACACTTAACCCTTATCCCTCCAATTAAAAAACAACACCTACCTACCCTATTCTAACAAACTCTACCCCACCACCACTACTCTGCCCTACCTCTACCCTTTTTTACACATTTTTGGAACCCAGGGAATTTTACATTCTTTCATTTTTCAAAGAATACAACAAAAGTGGGGGGGGACTCAATATTTTTTCTCCATTCCAGTGGGCAACAAGATTCAGAGATCATCCATATCTTCTTCCCCATTCACAAAAACCACCGACTGGATACACAGAA
>NW_025828889.1:0-1414 GCF_002878395.1 Capsicum annuum | reverse complement strand
ATGATTTCTAAGTTCTTAGGCATTTTGTCAAACACCTTGCATGCACATCTTAAGGCATAGTGGAATTATCAAATTTCACAAATCATAATCCACCAAATTCATGGATTTCAGTTAATTTGCAAACGTAGTTCCATAATTTCACCCAAAGATCAAAACTTGGGAATCATACTACTAAAATACATAAACTTGAACAACCCACAACAAGATAACATAATTCATAACTTAAAATATGGTTCTTGAGCTTTATGGATGGAAGGAGTCCATATTCCCCAATAAAATCCCTAAGGTGTTCTTGAGAGGATTTTGAGAAATATGGATGTATTTGGGTTCATAATGGGTTAAATCCCGTGTTTATGAGTATATATAGTGTGGGGAAAAATGTCAATTTTACCCTCAAAACTCTAAGCTGGAAGCTGGAAATTTTGCCAACATGCGATGGAGTGTGCGTCACAATATCTATCGCACGCTAGGACCTGTGAGATAGAGCATGCGTCGCATGCTAATCCCATGACCTTACAGTTTCAAAATCCAAACATACCCTAAACGGATTCCAAAAATTTTGAAACTCACTCGGGATGTACTATTACCTTTCCCCATCATAATGCAACTTTAAATCGCCAAACAGAGGTCGGGAAGGTCGTCAAATAAACCCCCAAAGTTCAGAGTCTTAATATGAGACTAAGGGTGGAACTCTTAGCTAAAATATTCTAAGTGTTGGACCTTCTAAAAAGCTTTTAGGAGCTAAAAGAACTGTTCATCAACATAGGATGTTGCAGGGTCTTACAATTTCTTTGTTCTCTTTTCAACTCACTGGAATGGATAATTACTCTTTATGGTACAGATCAATGCAAATCGTTCTATTAGGACATATTAAGTTGGTTCTGGTATATGATGCATAGAAGAAAAAAGGTTTCATGATAAATTTTTGAATTAGTGGGAAAGGAGTAATGCAGTCGTAGATATTGATGAATTTTGTTTCTCAGAATTTGGTTGGTTCCATAGCCTATGCGTCAGATGCATATGCTGTTTAGATGGAACTAAAAGAGAGGTTTGACAAAATTTGTGTTTCATACTCCTTCAATAATCACAGGGAAATTGGAACCTTTGTTCAAGGTATATCTTTAATTTCAATATATTTTGCCAAGTTAAAAGATCTGTAGAATGAGATTGAGGTATTAGTTCTATTACCTAGTTTCAACAGTGATAATTTCAAGAATTTCTTTGATCATGTGCAAATATAGAATTTGCATAAATTCTTTATGGGCTTGAATGATTCTTACATTCGAGTTAGGAGTCAAATTATGTTAATGACTCCTTTTTCTGTTGTAATTCAAGCGTATTCCATGCTTATGAGTGATGAAAGACAGAAGGGATTAGCTGCTACATTTGGGGTTCTTTGAGCTCCTCCTGCCAT
>NW_025828888.1:0-1363 GCF_002878395.1 Capsicum annuum | reverse complement strand
ATTTGGAGAAAGGTTAGGATTTATTTGAGAGAGAAATTGTGAAATTTGGGCATATAATTCCCTAACACCAATTTAATTTCATGTTTTTACGAATTGGGGCGCTAGGAAAAGACAAGACTACCCCTCTGGGATTTAAATTCGTAATTGGAATGCCGATTGAAGCCTTTCCGCGATGTGATGAATCCTTCATCGCTATTCCTACCGTGATGTGGTGTAATCGCGTTGAGCTGCTGGAAAAAAAATCCGAACGTGCCTCAATCCTCGTCCAAAAAATTTGAAACTCACCCAAACATGCTCCTTACAATCTTGAACATGAATGAACTCAAAAACTTACGTCTCAGTGTCGAAAAAGATACTTTAAAAATCATCGAAGTTAAGGGGATAAAAATAAGGCTAAGTCCCTAACACTTAGCTAAATTTTCAGCTCCTAAGCCTCTTATGCACGCACTATGAGCTGAACTGAACTAGGAAAATAAGAGGTATTACATATATACACACACACTTTTTTTCTCCTGTTTTAATGCCTCACCTTTAATTTTTTCCTCTCTTCTCTGTTTTATTTACACAATGAAAAAGGGATAAATATATCGTTAAACTTTGATAAATAGTATGTATGTATCCTCCTTCTTAATTTGAGTACACATATTATTTATCATAATTTGGTGTATATTTGTACTTTTTTAATTTTAATTTCTTATCCCAAATCCACTATCTGATCGAATAAATCCACTACCCGACTCCATCCCAATTAAATTCAAAAGACGCCTATCTAACATGCGCGTTTTCCCATCCCTATAACGATATACACACAATACAATAAGATCCATCAATAATTACAATAACCTTCTCCTAATTCTCCATTAACGACACCAACAACAATACACCAGCAATAACAAAAATACAATGATCAACAACTAATTACATTATGTAATACGCCGAAAAATTTTTCGTTGAAATTTTATGCGTAAACGTATTGGGTTCTATCTTCTAAAATGAATTATAAATTTTTCATGCGAAATGTCTTAGATTATGACCCACCATTGCGTAAAGTATCGAATAAGATTTCCAACGATATGTGGATCATCCAAAACGGACACCTGAGCGACGAGTTATGAACATTCCGATCGAACCATGAATAGTAGTGAACAGTAAAACATGCAGGAAAAGTACTGAGGCCTGGCGTATTTTTGCTCCAACTTTAAATGATCATAACTCCTTGTACATAATGATCTGGGTAATCTACTATATATCAACGAAAAGCTCTGCGAGTCCTCTTTTAAATGAAATTGGTTTCATCCAATTTGAATATCGGAGTAAAATGTTATGGTTGATCTACTTCAGACTATCAAAACAGTCCACCAAA